>NW_027099818.1:0-165468 GCF_031753505.1 Anomalospiza imberbis | reverse complement strand
ATGGAAAGCGTTCCAGGACAACTTGCCTGGGTTTTGACTTGGTCCTGATGCCTCCCACCTTGGCAAGTCTTGCTCGTCCCCAGAGGCTCCGAGATGCAAAGAACACGGTGGCAGCTGCTGAAAAGAAGGGCAGCGGGTGAGTTTGTCGACAAGCAAGAACATAGGCAGCTGACTGTGCTTGGGAAGGAGCAGCTGCCTGGTTTTGGCAATTGCCTTCACAGCGCCCAGAAGCCCGGTGCTCTGCTGCTTTGTTTTTCGCAGTCAGTCCAATTGCACACTAGTGAAGCTGAGCCAGGCTCTTCAGCTTTGCTGCTTTTGAGCATCTGTGCTCCACTTATGCTCTGTGAAATCTCTCGAGGTTGTTTGCCTCGGCCAGGCTGGAAAGTGCCCGCTAGTACATAGAGCTGGGCAGGAGAGGGGCAGAGAGCACTTCCATCTGACAGCAGGTTGCAGATTGCCTCGGAAAGAGCCGTGACCTTGGAATGTGCAGCAAATCCTCTTTCTTTGCAAACCGCGGTTAGTGTGCAGTGCAGGTACGCTCTCCCCTTGCCAAATGGAGTGGGAAAGCTTTTCGCTAAGATAGAGACGACTAGAGAAGCAGAAGCGCGGCTCTGGAGCTATCCGGAGGGAAGTGCCGGTTCCCGGCGTCTTTCGGCTTGAAGAGGCGCTCCGGAGGGCTCCGCTGCCGCTCTACTGAGCTGTGCGCGAATTAGCCGCTACTTCGCCTCCGAGAGGCAGAGATCGCGGTTGCTTGGAAGAGGCGAAGAACGAAGCCGCAAGGAAGCGGGCTTGTGTGCGAAGCCTTCCGACTGCTGGAGGACGGTGGCTGCGCTCTCCTGCCTGTTGAATTCACTCTCGCAAGCGAATGGAAAGCGTTCCAGGACATCTTGCCTGGGTTTTTACTTGGTCCTGATGCGTCGCACCTTGGCAAGTCTTGCTCGTCCCCAGAGGCTCCGAGATGCACAGAACACGGGTGGCAGCTGCTGAAAAGAAGGGCACCGGGTGAGTTTGTGAACAAGCAAGAACATAGGCAGCTGACTGTGCTTGGGAAGGAGCAGCTGCCTGGTTTTGGCAATTGCCTTCACAGCGCCCAGAAGCCCGGTGCTCTGCTGCTTTGTTTTTCGCAGTCAGTCAATTGCACACTAGTGAAGCTGAGCCAGGCTCTTCAGCTTTGCTGCTTTTTAGCATCTGTGCTCCACTTATGCTCTGTGACATCTCTCGAGGTTGTTTGCCTCGCCCAGGCTGGAAAGTGCCCGCTAGTACCTAGAGCTGGGCAGGAGAGGGCAGAGAGCACTTCCATCTGACAGCAGGTTGCAGATTGCCTCGGAAAGAGCCGTGTCCTTGGAATGTGCAGCAAATCCTCTTTCTTTGCAAACTGCGGTTAGTGTGCAGTGCAGGTACGCTCTCCCCTTGCCAAATGGAGTGGGAAAGCTTTTCGCTAAGATAGAGACGACTAGAGAAGCAGAAGCGCTGGCTCCGGAGCTATCCGGAGGGAAGTGCCGCTTCCCGGCGTCTTTCGGCTTGAAGCGGCGCTCCGGAGCGCTCCGCTGCCGCTCTACTGAGCTGTGCGCGAATTAGCCGCTTCTTCGCCTCCGAGAGGCAGAGATCGCGGGTGCTTGGATGAGGCGAAGAACGAAGCCGCAAAGAAGCGGGCTTGTGTGCGAAGCCTTCCGACTGCTGGAGGACGGTGGCTGCCGCTCTCCTGCCTCTTGAATTCACTCTCGGCAAGCGAATGGAAAGCGTTCCAGGACAACTTGCCTGTGTTTTTACTTGGTCCTGATGCGTCCCACCTTGGCAAGTCTTGCTCGTCCCCAGAGGCTCCGAGATGCACAGAACACGGTGGCAGCTGCTGAAAAGAAGGGCAGCGGTGAGTTTGTGAACAAGCAAGAACATAGGCAGCTGACTGTGCCTGGGAAGGAGCAGCTGCCTGGTTTTGGCAATTGCCTTCACAGCGCCCAGAAGCCCGGTGCTCTGCTGCTTTGTTTTTCGCAGTCAGTCAATTGCACACTAGTGAAGCTGAGCCAGGCTCTTCAGCTTTGCTGCTTTTGAGCATCTGTGCTCCACTTATGCTCTGTGACATCTCTCGAGGTTGTTTGCCTCGCCCAGGCTGGAAAGTGCCCGCTAGTACATAGAGCTGGGCAGGAGAGGGCAGAGAGCACTTCCATCTGACAGCAGGTTGCAGATTGCCTCGGAAAGAGCCGTGTCCCTGGAATGTGCAGCAAATCCTCTTTCTTTGCAGACCGCGGTTAGTGTGCAGTGCAGGTACGCTCTCCCCTTGCCAAATGGAGTGGGAAAGCTTTTCGCTAAGATAGAGACGACTAGAGAAGCAGAAGCGCGGCTCCGGAGCTATCCGGAGGGAAGTGCCGCTTCCCGGCGTCTTTCGGCTTGAAGCGGCGCTCCGGAGCGCTCCGCTGCCGCTCTACTGAGCTGTGCGCGAATTAGCCGCTTCTTCGCCTCCGAGAGGCAGAGATCGCGGGTGCTTGGATGAGGCGAAGAACGAAGCCGCAAAGAAGCGGGCTTGTGTGCGAAGCCTTCCGACTGCTGGAGGACGGTGGCTGCCGCTCTCCTGCCTCTTGAATTCACTCTCGGCAAGCGAATGGAAAGCGTTCCAGGACAACTTGCCTGGGTTTTTACTTGGTCCTGATGCGTCCCACCTTGGCAAGTCTTGCTCGTCCCCAGAGGCTCCGAGATGCACAGAACACGGTGGCAGCTGCTGAAAAGAAGGGCAGCGGTGAGTTTGTGAACAAGCAAGAACATAGGCAGCTGACTGTGCCTGGGAAGGAGCAGCTGCCTGGTTTTGGCAATTGCCTTCACAGCGCCCAGAAGCCCGGTGCTCTGCTGCTTTGTTTTTCGCAGTCAGTCAATTGCACACTAGTGAAGCTGAGCCAGGCTCTTCAGCTTTGCTGCTTTTGAGCATCTGTGCTCCACTTATGCTCTGTGACATCTCTCGAGGTTGTTTGCCTCGCCCAGGCTGGAAAGTGCCCGCTAGTACATAGAGCTGGGCAGGAGAGGGCAGAGAGCACTTCCATCTGACAGCAGGTTGCAGATTGCCTCGGAAAGAGCCGTGTCCCTGGAATGTGCAGCAAATCCTCTTTCTTTGCAGACCGCGGTTAGTGTGCAGTGCAGGTACGCTCTCCCCTTGCCAAATGGAGTGGGGAAAGCTTTTCGCTAAGATAGAGATGACTAGAGAAGCAGAGGCGCGGCTCCGGAGCTATCCGGAGGAAAGTGCCGCTTCCAGGCGTCTTTCGGCTTGAAGCGGCGCTCCGGAGCGCTCAGCTGCCGCTCTACTGAGCTGTGCGCGAATTAGCCGCTTCTTCGCCTCCGAGAGGCAGATCGCGGTTGCTTGGAAGAGGCGAAGAACGAGGCTGCAAAGAAGCGGGCTTGTGTGCGAAGCCTTCCGACTGCTGGAGGACGGTGGCTGCCTCTCTCCTGCCTGTTGAATTCACTCTCGGCAAGCGAATGGAAAGCGTTCCAGGACAACTTGCCTGGGTTTTTACTTGGTCCTGATGCGTCCCACCTTGGCAAGTCTTGCTCGTCCCCAGAGGCTCGAGATGCACAGAACACGGTGGCAGCTGCTGAAAAGAAGGGCAGCGGTGAGTTTGTGAACAATCAAGAACATAGGCAGCTGACTGTGCTTGGGAAGGAGCAGCTGCTTGGTTTTGGCAATTGCCTTCACAGCGCCCAGAAGCCCGGTGCTCTGCTGCTTTGTTTTTCGCAGTCAGTCAATTGCACACTAGTGAAGCTGAGCCAGGCTCTTCAGCTTTGCTGCATTTGAGCATCTGTGCTCCACTTATGCTCTGTGACATCTCTCGAGGTTGTTTGCCTCGGCCAGGCTGGAAAGTGCCCGCTAGTACATAGAGCTGGGCAGGAGAGGGCACAGAGCACTTCCATCTGACAGCAGGTTGCAGATTGCCTCGGAAAGAGCCGTGTCCTTGGAATGTGCAGCAAATCCTCTTTCTTTGCAAACCGCGGTTAGTGTGCAGTGCAGGTACGCTCTCCCCTTGCCAAATGGAGTGGGAAAGCTTTTCGCTAAGATAGAGACGACTAGAGAAGCAGAAGTGCGGCTCCGGATCTATCCGGAGGGAAGTGCCGGTTCCCGGCATCTTTCGGCTTGAAGAGGCGCTCCGGAGGGCTCCGTTGCCGCTCTACTGAGCTGTGCGCGAATTAGCCGCTTCTTCGCCTCCGAGAGGCAGAGATCGCGGTTGCTTGGAAGAGGCGAAGAACGAAGCCGCAAGGAAGCGGGCTTGTGTGCGAAGCCTTCCGACTGCTGGAGGACGGTGGCTGCCGCTCTCCTGCCTCTTGAATTCACTCTTGGCAAGCGAATGGAAAGCGTTCCAGGACATCTTGCCTGGGTTTTTACTTGGTCCTGATGCGTCCCACTTTGGCAAGTCTTGCTCGTCGCCAGAGGCTCCGAGATGCACAGAACACGGTGGCAGCTACTGAAAAGAAGGGCAGCGGTGAGTTTGTGAACAAGCAAGAACATAGGCAGCTGACTGTGCTTGGAAGGAGCAGCTGCCTGGTTTTGGCAATTGCCTTCACAGCGCCCAGAAGCCCGGTGCTCTGCTGCTTTGTTTTTCGCAGTCAGTCAATTGCACACTAGTGAAGCTGAGCCAGGCTCTTCAGCTTTGCTGCTTTTGAGCATCTGTGCTCCACTTATGCTCTGTGACATCTCTCGAGGTTGTTTGCCTCGCCCAGGCTGGAAAGTGCCCGCTAGTACATAGAGCTGGGCAGGAGAGGGCAGAGAGCACTTCCATCTGACAGCAGGTTGCAGATTGCCTCGGAAAGAGCCGTGTCCTTGGAATGTGCAGCAAATCCTCTTTCTTTGAAAACCGCGGTTAGTGTGCAGTGCAGGTACACTCTCCCCTTGCCAAATGGAGTGGGAAAGCTTTTCGCTAAGATAGAGAGGACTAGAGAAGCAGAAGCGCTGCTCCGGAGCTATCCGGAGGAAAGTGCCGCTTCCCGGCGTCTTTCGGCTTGAAGCGGCGCTCCGGAGCGCTCCGCTGCCGCTCTACTGAGCTGTGCGCGAATTAGCCGCTTCTTCGCCTCAGAGAGGCAGAGATCGCGGGTGCTTGGATGAGGCGAAGAACGAAGCCGCAAAGAAGCGGGCTTGTGTGCGAAGCCTTCCGACTGCTGGAGGACGGTGGCTGCCGCTCTCCTGCCTCTTGAATTCACTCTCGGCAAGCGAATGGAAAGCGTTCCAGGACAACTTGCCTGGGTTTTTACTTGGTCCTGATGCGTCCCACCTTGGCAAGTCTTGCTCGTCCCCTGAGGCTCCGAGATGCACAGAACACGGTGGCAGCTGCTGAAAAGAAGGGCAGCGGTGAGTTTGTGAACAAGCAAGAACATAGGCAGCTGACTGTGCCTGGGAAGGAGCAGCTGCCTGGTTTTGGCAATTGCCTTCACAGCGCCCAGAAGCCCGGTGCTCTGCTGCTTTGTTTTTCGCAGTCAGTCAATTGCACACTAGTGAAGCTGAGCCAGGCTCTTCAGCTTTGCTGCTTTTGAGCATCTGTGCTCCACTTATGCTCTGTGACATCTCTCGAGGTTGTTTGCCTCGCCCAGGCTGGAAAGTGCCCGCTAGTACATAGAGCTGGGCAGGAGAGGGCAGAGAGCACTTCCATCTGACAGCAGGTTGCAGATTGCCTCGGAAAGAGCCGTGTCCTTGGAATGTGCAGCAAATCCTCTTTCTTTGCAAACTGCGGTTAGTGTGCAGTGCAGGTACGCTCTCCCCTTGCCAAATGGAGTGGGAAAGCTTTTCGCTAAGATAGAGATGACTAGAGAAGCAGAAGCGCGGCTCCGGAGCTATCCGGAGGAAAGTGCCGCTTCCCGGCGTCTTTCGGCTTGAAGCGGCGCTCCGGAGCGCTCAGCTGCCGCTCTACTGAGCTGTGCGCGAATTAGCCGCTTCTTCGCCTCCGAGAGGCAGAGATCGCGGTTGCTTGGAAGAGGCGAAGAACGAGGCTGCAAAGAAGCGGGCTTGTGTGCGAAGCCTTCCGACTGCTGGAGGACGGTGGCTGCCGCTCTCCTGCCTGTTGAATTCACTCTCGGCAAGCGAATGGAAAGCGTTCCAGGACAACTTGCCTGGGTTTTTACTTGGTCCTGATGCGTCCCACCTTGGCAAGTCTTGCTCGTCGCCAGAGGCTCCAAGATGCACAGAACACAGTGGCAGCTGCTGAAAAGAAGGGCAGCGGTGAGCTTGTCGACAAGCAAGAACATAGGCAGCTGACTGCGCTTGGGAAGGAGCAGCTGCCTGGTTTTGGCAATTGCCTTCACAGCGCCCAGAAGCCCGGTGCTCTGCTGCTTTGTTTTTCGCAGTCAGTCAATTGCACACTAGTGAAGCTGAGCCAGGCTCTTCAGCTTTGCTGCTTTTGAGCATCTGTGCTCCACTTATGCTCTGTGACATCTCTCGAAGTTGTTTGCCTCGCCCAGGCTGGAATGTGCCCGCTAGTACATAGAGCTGGGCAGGAGAGGGCAGAGAGCACGTCCATCTGGCAGCAGGTTGCAGATTGCCTCGGAAAGAGCTGTGCCCTTGAAATGTGCAGCAAATCCTCTTTCTTTGCAAACCGCGGTTAGTGTGCAGTGCAGGTACGCTCTCCCCTTGCCAAATGGAGTGGGAAAGCTTTTCGCTAAGATAGAGACGACTAGAGAAGCAGAAGCGCGGCTCCGGAGCTATCCGGAGGGAAGTGCCGCTTCCCGGCGTCTTTCTGCTTGAAGCGGCGCTCCGGAGCGCTCCGCAGCCGCTCTACTGAGCTGTGCGCGAATTAGCCGCTTCTTCGCCTCCGAGAGGCAGAGATCGCGGTTGCTTGGAAGAGGCGAAGAACGAAGACGCAAAGAAGCGGCCTTGTGCGCGAAGCCTTCAGACTGCCGGAGGACGGTGGCTGCCGCTCTCCTGCCTGTTGAATTCACTCTCGGCAAGCGAATGGAAAGCGTTCCAGGACAACTTGCCTGGGTTTTTACTTGGTCCTGATGCGTCCCACCTTGGCAAGTCTTGCTCGTCCCCAGAGGCTCCGAGATGCACAGAACACGGTGGCAGCTGCTGAAAAGAAGGGCAGCGGTGAGTTTGTGAACAAGCAAGAACATAGGCAGCTGACTGTGCTTGGGAAGGAGCAGCTGCCTGGTTTTGGCAATTGCCTTCACAGCGCCCAGAAGCCCGGTGCTCTGCTGCTTTGTTTTTCGCAGTCAGTCAATTGCACACTAGTGAAGCTGAGCCAGGCTCTTCAGCTTTGCTGCTTTTGAGCATCTGTGCTCCACTTATGCTCTGTGACATCTCTCGAGGTTGTTTGCCTCGCCCAGGCTGGAAAGTGCCCGCTAGTACATAGAGCTGGGCAGGAGAGGGCAGAGAGCACTTCCATCTGACAGCAGGTTACAGATTGCCTCGGAAAGAGCCGTGTCCTTGGAATGTGCAGCAAATCCTCTTTCTTTGCAAACCGCAATTAGTGTGCAGTGCAGGTACACTCTCCCCTTGCCAAATGGAGTGGGAAAGCTTTTCGCTAAGATAGAGACGACTAGAGAAGCAGAAGCGCGGCTCCGGAGCTATCCGGAGGGAAGTGCCGGTTCCCGGCGTCTTTCGGCTTGAAGAGGCGCTCCGGAGGGCTCCGCTGCCGCTCTACTGAGCTGTGCGCGAACTAGCCGCTTCTTCGCCTCCGAGAGGCAGAGATCGCGGTTGCTTGGAAGAGGCGAAGAACGAAGCCGCAAGGAAGCGGGCTTGTGTGCGAAGCCTTCCGACTGCTGGAGGACGGTGGCTGCCGCTCTCCTGCCTGTTGAATTCACTCTCCGCAAGCGAATGGAAAGCGTTCCAGGACATCTTGCCTGGGTTTTTACTTGGTCCTGATGCGTCCCACCTTGGCAAGTCTTGCTCGTCCCCAGAGGCTCCGAGATGCACAGAACACGGTGGCAGCTGCTGAAAAGAAGGGCAGCGGTGAGTTTGTGAACAAGCAAGAACATAGGCAGCTGACTGTGCTTGGGAAGGAGCAGCTGCTTGGTTTTGGCAATTGCCTTCACAGCGCCCAGAAGCCCGGTGCTCTGCTGCTTTGTTTTTCGCAGTCAGTCAATTGCACACTAGTGAAGCTGAGCCAGGCTCTTCAGCTTTGCTGCTTTTGAGCATCTGTGCTCCACTTATGCTCTGTGACATCTCTCGAGGTTGTTTGCCTCGCCCAGGCTGGAAAGTGCCCGCTAGTACATAGAGCTGGGCAGGAGAGGGCAGAGAGCACTTCCATCTGACAGCAGGTTGCAGATTGCCTCGGATAGAGCCGTGTCCTTGGAATGTGCAGCAAATCCTCTTTCTTTGCAAACCGCGGTTAGTGTGCAGTGCAGGTACGCTCTCCCCTTGCCAAATGGAGTGGGAAAGCTTTTCGCTAAGATAGAGACGACTAGAGAAGCAGAAGCGCGGCTCCGGAGCTATCCGGAGGAAAGTGCCGCTTCCCGGCGTCTTTCGGCTTGAAGCGGCGCTCCGGAGCGCTCCGCTGCCGCTCTACTGAGCTGTGCGCGAATTAGCCGCTTCTTCGCCTCCGAGAGGCAGAGATCGCGGGTGCTTGGATGAGGCGAAGAACGAAGCCGCAAAGAAGCGGGCTTGTGTGCGAAGCCTTCCGACTGCTGGAGGATGGTGGCTGCCGCTCTCCTGCCTGTTGAATTCACTCTCGGCAAGCGAATGGAAAGCCTTCCAGGACATCTTGCCTGGGTTTTTACTTGGTCCTGATGCGTCCCACCTTGGCAAGTCTTGCTCGTCCCCAGAGGCTCCGAGATGCACAGAAGACGGTGGCAGCTGCTGAAAAGAAGGGCAGCGGTGAGTTTGTGAACAAGCAAGAACATAGGCAGCTGACTGTGCTTGGGAAGGAGCAGCTGCCTGGTTTTGGCAGTTGCCTTCACAGCGCCCAGAAGCCCGGTGCTCTGCTGCTTTGTTTTTCGCAGTCAGTCAATTGCACACTAGTGAAGCTGAGCCAGGCTCTTCAGCTTTGCTGCTTTTGAGCATCTGTGCTCCACTTATGCTCTGTGACATCTCTCGAGGTTGTTTGCCTCGCCCAGGCTGGAAAGTGCCCGCTAGTACATAGAGCTGGGCAGGAGAGGGCAGAGAGCACTTCCATCTGACAGCAGGTTGCAGATTGCCTCGGAAAGAGCCGTGTCCTTGGAATGTGCAGCAAATCCTCTTTCTTTGCAAACCGCGGTTAGTGTGCAGTGCAGGTACACTCTCCCCTTGCCAAATGGAGTGGAAAAGTTTTCGCTAAGAGAGAGACGACTCGAGAAGCAAAAGCGCGGCTCCGGAGCTATCCGGAGGGAAGTGCCGGTTCCCGGCGTCTTTCGGCTTGAAGAGGCGCACCGGAGGGCTCCGCTGCCGCTCTACTGAGCTGTGCGCGAATTAGCCGCTTCTTCGCCTCCGAGAAGCTGAGATCGCGGTTGCTTGGAAGAGGCGAAGAACGAAGCTGCAAAGAAGCGGGCTTGTGTGCGAAGCCTTCCGACTGCTGGAGGACGGTGGTTGCCGCTCTCCTGCCTGTTGAATTCACTCTCGGCAAGCGAATGGAAAGCGTTCCAGGACATCTTGCCCGGGTTTTTACTTGGTCCTGATGCGTCCCACCTTGGCAAGTCTTGCTCGTCCCCAGAGGCTCCGAGATGCACAGAACACGGTGGCAGCTGCTGAAAAGAAGGGCAGCGGTGAGTTTGTGAACAAGCAAGAACATAGGCAGCTGACTGTGCTTGGGAAGGAGCAGCTGCCTGGTTTTGGAAATTGCCTTCACAGCGCCCAGAAGCCCGGTGCTCTGCTGCTTTGTTTTTCGCAGTCAGTCAATTGCACACTAGTGAAGCTGAGCCAGGCTCTTCAGCTTTGCTGCTTTTGAGCATCTGTGCTCCACTTATGCTCTGTGACATCTCTCGAGGTTGTTTGCCTCGCCCAGGCTGGAAAGTGCCCGCTAGTACATAGAGCTGGGCAGGAGAGGGCAGAGAGCACTTCCGTCTGACAGCAGGTTGCAGATTGCCTCGGAATGAGCCGTGCCCTTGAAATGTGCAGCAAATCCTCTTTCTTTGCAAACCGCGGTTAGTGTGCAGTGCAGGTACACTCTCCCCTTGCCAAATGGAGTGGGAAAGTTTTCGCTAAGAGAGAGACGACTAGAGAAGCAGAAGCACGGCTCCGGAGCTATCCGGAAGGAAGTGCCGGTTCCCGGCGTCTTTCGGCTTGAAGCGGCGCTCCGGAGCGCTCCGCTGCCGCTCTACTGAGCTGTGCGCGAATTAGCCGCTTCTTCGCCTCCGAGAGGCAGAGATCGCGGTTGCTTGGAAGAGGCGAAGAACGAAGCCGCAAAGAAGCGGGCTTGTGTGCGAAGCCTTCCGACTGCTGGAGGACGGTGGCTGCCGCTCTCCTGCCTCTTGAATTCACTCTCGGCAAGCGAATGGAAAGCGTTCCAGGACATCTTGCCTGGGTTTTTACTTGGTCCTGATGCGTCCCACTTTGGCAAGTCTTGCTCGTCCCCAGAGGCTCCGAGATGCACAGAACACGGTGGCAGCTGCTGAAAAGAAGGGCAGCGGTGAGTTTGTGAACAAGCAAGAACATAGGCAGCTGACTGTGCTTGGGAAGGAGCAGCTGCCTGGTTTTGGCAATTGCCTTCACAGCGCCCAGAAGCCCGGTGCTCTGCTGCTTTTTTTTTCGCAGTCAGTCAATTGCACACTAGTGAAGCTGAGCCAGGCTCTTCAGCTTTGCTGCTTTTGAGCATCTGTGCTCCACTTATGCTCTGTGACATCTCTCGAGGTTGTTTGCCTCGCCCAGGCTGGAAAGTGCCCGCTAGTACATAGAGCTGGGCAGGAGAGGGCAGAGAGCACTTCCATCTGACAGCAGGTTGCAGATTGCCTCGGAAAGAGCCGTGTCCTTGGAATGTGCAGCAAATCCTCTTTCTTTGCAAACCGCGGTTAGTGTGCAGTGCAGGTACACTCTCCCCTTGCCAAATGGAGTGGGAAAGTTTTCGCTAAGATAGAGACGACTAGAGAAGCAGAAGCGCTGCTCCGGAGCTATCCGGAGGAAAGTGCCGCTTCCCGGCGTCTTTCGGCTTGAAGCGGCGCTCCGGAGCGCTCCGCTGCCGCTCTACTTAGCTGTGCGCGAATTAGCCGCTTCTTCGCCTCCGAGAAACAGAGATCGCGGTTGCTTGGAAGAGGCGAAGAACGAAGCCGCAAAGAAGCGGGCTTGTGTGCGAAGCCTTCCGACTGCTGGAGGACGGTGGCTGCCGCTCTCCTGCCTGTTGAATTCACTCTCGGCAAGCGAATGGAAAGCGTTCCAGGACATCTTGCCTGGGTTTTTACTTGGTCCTGATGCGTCCCACCTTGGCAAGTCTTGCTCGTCCCCAGAGGCTCCGAGATGCACAGAACACGGTGGCAGTTGCTGAAAAGAAGGGCAGCGGTGAGTTTGTGAACAAGCAAGAACATAGGCAGCTGACTGTGCTTGGGAAGGAGCAGCTGCCTGGTTTTGGCAATTGCCTTCACAGCGCCCAGAAGCCCGGTGCTCTGCTGCTTTGTTTTTCGCAGTCAGTCAATTGCACACTAGTGAAGCTGAGCCAGGCTCTTCAGCTTTGCTGCTTTTGAGCATCTGTGCTCCACTTATGCTCTGTGACATCTCTCGAGGTTGTTTGCCTCGCCCAGGCTGGAAAGTGCCCGCTAGTACATAGAGCTGGGCAGGAGAGGGCAGAGAGCACTTCCATCTGACAGCAGGTTGCAGATTGCCTCGGAAAGAGCCGTGTCCTTGGAATGTGCAGCAAATCCTCTTTCTTTGCAAACCGCGGTTAGTGTGCAGTGCAGGTACACTCTCCCCTTGCCAAATGGAGTGGGAAAGTTTTCGCTAAGATAGAGACGACTAGAGAAGCAGAAGCGCTGCTCCGGAGCTATCCGGAGGAAAGTGCCGCTTCCCGGCGTCTTTCGGCTTGAAGCGGCGCTCCGGAGCGCTCCGCTGCCGCTCTACTTAGCTGTGCGCGAATTAGCCGCTTCTTCGCCTCCGAGAAACAGAGATCGCGGTTGCTTGGAAGAGGCGAAGAACGAAGCCGCAAAGAAGCGGGCTTGTGTGCGAAGCCTTCCGACTGCTGGAGGACGGTGGCTGCCGCTCTCCTGCCTGTTGAATTCACTCTCGGCAAGCGAATGGAAAGCGTTCCAGGACAACTTGCCTGGGTTTTTACTTGGTCCTGATGCGTCCCACCTTGGCAAGTCTTGCTCGTCGCCAGAGGCTCCGAGATGCACAGAACACGGTGGCAGCTGCTGAAAAGAAGGGCAGCGGTGAGTTTGTGAACAAGCAAGAACATAGGCAGCTGACTGTGCTTGGGAAGGAGCAGCTGCCTGGTTTTGGCAATTGCCTTCACAGCGCCCAGAAGCCCGGTGCTCTGCTGCTTTGTTTTTCGCAGTCAGTCAATTGCACACTAGTGAAGCTGAGCCAGGCTCTTCAGCTTTGCTGCTTTTGAGCATCTGTGCTCCACTTATGCTCTGTGACATCTCTCGAGGTTGTTTGCCTCGCCCAGGCTGGAAAGTGCCCGCTAGTACCTAGAGCTGGGCAGGAGAGGGCAGAGAGCACTTCCATCTGACATCAGGTTGCAGATTGCCTCGGAAAGAGCCGTGTCCTTGGAATGTGCAGCAAATCCTCTTTCTTTGCAAACCGCGGTTAGTGTGCAGTGAAGGTACGCTCTCCCCTTGCCAAATGGAGTGGGAAAGCTTTTCGCTAAGATAGAGACGACTAGAGAAGCAGAAGCGCGGCTCCGGAGCTATCCGGAGGGAAGTGCCGGTTCCCGGCGTCTTTCGGCTTGAAGAGGCGCTCCGGAGGGCTCCGCTGCGGCTCTACTGAGCTGTGCGCGAATTAGCCGCTTCTTCGCCTCCGAGAGGCAGAGATCTCGGTTGCTTGGAAGAGGCGAAGAATGAAGCCGCAAAGAAGCGGGCTTGTGTGCGAAGCCTTCCGACTGCTGGAGGACGGTGGCTGCCGCTCTCCTGCCTGTATAATTCACTCTCGGCAAGCGAATGGAAAGCGTTCCAGGACATCTTGCCTGGGTTTTTACTTGGTCCTGATGCGTCCCACCTTGGCAAGTCTTGCTCGTCGCCACAGGCTCCGAGATGCACAGAACACGGTGGCAGCTGCTGAAAAGAAGGGCAGCGGTGAGTTTGTGAACAAGCAAGAACATAGGCAGCTGACTGTGCTTGGGAAGGAGCAGCTGCCTGGTTTTGGCAATTGCCTTCACAGCGCCCAGAAGCCCGGTGCTCTGCTGCTTTGTTTTTCGCAGTCAGTCAATTGCACACTAGTGAAGCTGAGTCAGGCTCTTCAGCTTTGCTGCTTTTGAGCATCTGTGCTCCACTTATGCTCTGTGACATCTCTCGAGGTTGTTTGCCTCGCCCAGGCTGGAAAGTGCCCGCTAGTACCTAGAGCTGGGCAGGAGAGGGCAGAGAGCACTTCCATCTGACAGCAGGTTGCAGATTGCCTCGGAAAGAGCCGTGTCCTTGGAATGTGCAGCAAATCCTCTTTCTTTGCAAACCGCGGTTAGTGTGCAGTGCAGGTACACTCTCCCCTTGCCAAATGGAGTGGGAAAGCTTTTCGCTAAGATAGAGACGACTAGAGAAGCAGAAGCGCGGCTCCGGAGCTATCCGGAGGGAAGTGCCGGTTCCCGGCGTCTTTCGGCTTGAAGCGGCGCTCCGGAGCGCTCCGCTGCCGCTCTACTGAGCTGTGCGCGAACTAGCCGCTTCTTCGCCTCCGAGAGGCAGAGATCGCAGTTGCTTGGATGAGGCGAAGAACGAAGCCGCAAAGAAGCGGGCTTGTGTGCGAAGCCTTCCGACTGCTGGAGGACGGTGGCTGCCGCTCTCCTGCCTGTTGAATTCACTCTCGGCAAGCGAATGGAAAGCGTTCCAGGACATCTTGCCTGGGTTTTTACTTGGTCCTGATGCGTCCCACCTTGGCAAGTCTTGCTCGTCCCCTGAGGCTCCGAGATGCACAGAACACGGTGGCAGCTGCTGAAAAGAAGGGCAGCGGTGAGTTTGTGAACAATCAAGAACATAGGCAGCTGACTGTGCTTGGGAAGGAGCAGCTGCCTGGTTTTGGCAATTGCCTTCACAGCGCCCAGAAGCCCGGTGCTCTGCTGCTCTGTTTTTCGCAGTCAGTCAATTGCACACTAGTGAAGCTGAGCCAGGCTCTTCAGCTTTGCTGCTTTTGAGCATCTGTGCTCCACTTATGCTCTGTGACATCTCTCGAGGTTGTTTGCCTCGGCCAGGCTGGAAAGTGCCCGCTAGTACATAGAGCTGGGCAGGAGAGGGCAGAGAGCACTTCCATCTGACAGCAGGTTGCAGATTGCCTCGGAAAGAGCCGTGTCCTTGGAATGTGCAGCAAATCCTCTTTCTTTGCAAACCGCGGTTAGTGTGCAGTGCAGGTACACTCTCCCCTTGCCAAATGGAGTGGGAAAGTTTTCGCTAAGAGAGAGACGACTAGAGAAGCAGAAGCGCGGCTCCGGAGCTATCCGGAGGAAAGTGCCGCTTCCCGGCGTCTTTCGGCTTGAAGCGGCGCTCCGGAGCGCTCCGCTGCCGCTCTACTTAGCTGTGCGCGAATTAGCCGCTTCTTCGCCTCCGAGAGGCAGAGATCGCGGGTGCTTGGAGGAGGCGAAGAACGAAGCCGCAAAGAAGCGGGCTTGTGTGCGAAGCCTTCCGACTGCTGGAGGACGGTGGCTGCCGCTCTCCTGCCTCTTGAATTCACTCTCGGCAAGCGAATGGAAAGCGTTCCAGGACAACTTGCCTGGGTTTTTACTTGGTCCTGATGCGTCCCACCTTGGCAAGTCTTGCTCGTCGCCAGAGGCTCCGAGATGCACAGAACACGGTGGCAGCTGCTGAAAAGAAGGGCAGCGGTGAGTTTGTGAACAAGCAAGAACATAGGCAGCTGACTGTGCTTGGGAAGGAGCAGCTGCCTGGTTTTGGCAATTGCCTTCACAGCGCCCAGAAGCCCGGTGCTCTGCTGCTTTGTTTTTCGCAGTCAGTCAATTGCACACTAGTGAAGCTGAGCCAGGCTCTTCAGCTTTGCTGCTTTTGAGCATCTGTGCTCCACTTATGCTCTGTGACATCTCTCGAGGTTGTTTGCCTCGCCCAGGCTGGAAAGTGCCCGCTAGTACATAGAGCTGGGCAGGAGAGGGCAGAGAGCACTTCCGTCTGACAGCAGGTTGCAGATTGCCTCGGAAAGAGCCGTGTCCTTGGAATGTGCAGCAAATCCTCTTTCTTTTCAAACCGTGGTTAGTGTGCAGTGCAGGTACACTCTCCCCTTGCCAAATGGAGTGGGAAAGTTTTCGCTAAGATAGAGACGACTAGAGAAGCAGAAGCACGGCTCCGGAGCTATCCGGAGGGAAGTGCCGGTTCCCGGCGTCTTTCGGCTTGAAGCGGCGCTCCGGAGCGCTCCGCTGCCGCTCTACTGAGCTGTGCGCGAATTAGCCGCTTCTTCGCCTCCGAGAGGCAGAGATCGCGGTTGCTTGGAAGAGGCGAAGAACGAAGCCGCAAAGAAGCGGGCTTGTGTGCGAAGCCTTCCGACTGCTGGAGGACGGTGGCTGCCGCTCTCCTGCCTGTTGAATTCACTCTCGGCAAGCGAATGGAAAGCGTTCCAGGACATCTTGCCTGGGTTTTTACTTGGTCCTGATGCGTCCCACCTTGGCAAGTCTTGCTCGTCCCCAGAGGCTCCGAGATGCACAGAACACGGTGGCAGCTGCTGAAAAGAAGGGCAGCGGTGAGTTTGTGAACAAGCAAGAACATAGGCAGCTGACTGTGCTTGGGAAGGAGCAGCTGCCTGGTTTTGGCAATTGCCTTCACAGCGCCCAGAAGCCCGGTGCTCTGCTGCTTTTTTTTTCGCAGTCAGTCAATTGCACACTAGTGAAGCTGAGCCAGGCTCTTCAGCTTTGCTGCTTTTGAGCATCTGTGCTCCACTTATGCTTAGTGACATCTCTCGAGGTTGTTTGCCTCGCCCAGGCTGGAAAGTGCCCGCTAGTACATAGAGCTGGGCAGGAGAGGGCAGAGAGCACTTCCATCTGACAGCAGGTTGCAGATTGCCTCGGAAAGAGCCGTGTCCTTCGAATGTGCAGCAAATCCTCTTTCTTTGCAAACCGCGGTTAGTGTGCAGTGCAGGTACACTCTCCCCTTGCCAAATGGAGTGGGAAAGTTTTCGCTAAGATAGAGACGACTAGAGAAGCAGAAGCGCGGCTCCGGAGCTATCCGGAGGGAAGTGCCGGTTCCCGGCGTCTTTCGGCAGAGGAGGCGCTCCGGAGCGCTCCGCTGCCGCTCTACTTAGCTGTGCGCGAACTAGCTGCTTCTTCGCCTCCGAGAAACAGAGATCGCGGTTGCTTGGAAGAGGCGAAGAACGAAGCCGCAAAGAAGCGGGCTTGTGTGCGAAGCCTTCCGACTGCTGGAGGACGGTGGCTGCCGCTCTCCTGCCTGTATAATTCACTCTCGGCAAGCGAATGGAAAGCGTTCCAGGACATCTTGCCTGGGTTTTTACTTGGTCCTGATGCGTCCCACCTTGGCAAGTCTTGCTCGTCGCCACAGGCTCCGAGATGCACCGAACACGGTGGCAGCTGCTGAAAAGAAGGGCAGCGGTGAGTTTGTGAACAAGCAAGAACATAGGCAGCTGACTGTGCTTGGGAAGGAGCAGCTGCCTGGTTTTGGCAATTGCCTTCACAGCGCCCAGAAGCCCGGTGCTCTGCTGCTTTGTTTTTCGCAGTCAGTCAATTGCACACTAGTGAAGCTGAGCCAGGCTCTTCAGCTTTGCTGCTTTTGAGCATCTGTGCTCCACTTATGCTCTGTGACATCTCTCGAGGTTGTTTGCCTCGCCCAGGCTGGAAAGTGCCCGCTAGTACATAGAGCTGGGCAGGAGAGTGCAGAGAGCACTTCCATCTGACAGCAGGTTGCAGATTGCCTCGGAAAGAGCCGTGTCCTTGGAATGTGCAGCAAATCCTCTTTCTTTGCAAACCGCGGTTAGTGTGCAGTGCAGGTACGCTCTCCCCTTGCCAAATGGAGTGGGAAAGCTTTTCGCTAAGATAGAGACGACTAGAGAAGCAGAAGCGCGGCTCCGGAGCTATCCGGAGGGAAGTGCCGCTTCCCGGCGTCTTTCGGCTTGAAGCGGCGCTCCGGAGCGCTCCGCTGCCGCTCTACTGAGCTGTGCGCGAACTAGCCGCTTCTTCGCCTCCGAGAGGCAGAGATCGCGGGTGCTTGGATGAGGCGAAGAACGAAGCCGCAAAGAAGCGGGCTTGTGTGCGAAGCCTTCCGACTGCTGGAGGACGGTGGCTGCCGCTCTCCTGCCTCTTGAATTCACTCTCGGCAAGCGAATGGAAAGCGTTCCAGGACATCTTGCCTGGGTTTTTACTTGGTCCTGATGCGTCCCACCTTGGCAAGTCTTGCTCGTCCCCTGAGGCTCCGAGATGCACAGAACACGGTGGCAGCTGCTGAAAAGAAGGGCAGCGGTGAGTTTGTGAACAATCAAGAACATAGGCAGCTGACTGTGCTTGGGAAGGAGCAGCTGCCTGGTTTTGGCAATTGCCTTCACAGCGCCCAGAAGCCCGGTGCTCTGCTGCTTTGTTTTTCGCAGTCAGTCAATTGCACACTAGTGAAGCTGAGCCAGGCTCTTCAGCTTTGCTGCTTTTGAGCATCTGTGCTCCACTTATGCTCTGTGACATCTCTCGAGGTTGTTTGCCTCGCCCAGGCTGGAAAGTGCCCGCTAGTACATAGAGCTGGGCAGGAGAGGGCAGAGAGCACTTCCATCTGCCATCAGGTTGCAGATTGCCTCGGAAAGAGCCGTGTCCTTGGAATGTGCAGCAAATCCTCTTTCTTTGCAAACCGCGGTTAGTGTGCAGTGAAGGTACGCTCTCCCCTTGCCAAATGGAGTGGGAAAGCTTTTCGCTAAGATAGAGACGACTAGAGAAGCAGAAGCGCGGCTCCGGAGCTATCCGGAGGGAAGTGCCGGTTCCCGGCGTCTTTCGGCTTGAAGAGGCGCTCCGGAGGGCTCCGCTGCGGCTCTACTGAGCTGTGCGCGAATTAGCCGCTTCTTCGCCTCCGAGAGGCAGAGATCTCGGTTGCTTGGAAGAGGCGAAGAACGAAGCCGCAAAAAGCGGGCTTGTGTGCGAAGCCTTCCGACTGCTGGAGGACGGTGGCTGCCGCTCTCCTGCCTGTATAATTCACTCTCGGCAAGCGAATGGAAAGCGTTCCAGGACATCTTGCCTGGGTTTTTACTTGGTCCTGATGCGTCCCACCTTGGCAAGTCTTGCTCGTCGCCACAGGCTCCGAGATGCACCGAACACGGTGGCAGCTGCTGAAAAGAAGGGCAGCGGTGAGTTTGTGAACAAGCAAGAACATAGGCAGCTGACTGTGCTTGGGAAGGAGCAGCTGCCTGGTTTTGGCAATTGCATTCACAGCGCCCAGAAGCCCGGTGCTCTGCTGCTTTGTTTTTCGCAGTCAGTCAATTGCACACTAGTGAAGCTGAGCCAGGCTCTTCAGCTTTGCTGCTTTTGAGCATCTGTGCTCCACTTATGCTCTGTGACATCTCTCGAGGTTGTTTGCCTCGCCCAGGCTGGAAAGTGCCCGCTAGTACATAGAGCTGGGAAGGAGAGGGCAGAGAGCACTTCCATCTGACATCAGGTTGCAGATTGCCTCGGAAAGAGCCGTGTCCTTGGAATGTGCAGCAAATCCTCTTTCTTTGCAAACCGCGGTTAGTGTGCAGTGCAGGTACGCTCTCCCCTTGCCAAATGGACTGGGAAAGCTTTTCGCTAAGATAGAGATGACTAGAGAAGCAGAAGCGCGGCTCCGGATGCATCTGAAGGGAAGTGCCGGTTCCCGGCGTCTTTCGGCTTGAAGCGGCGCTCCGGAGCGCTCCGCTGCCGCTCTACTGAGCTGTGCGCGAATTAGCCGCTTCTTCGCCTCCGAGAGGCAGAGATCGCGGTTGCTTGGATGAGGCGAAGAACGAAGCCACAAAGAAGCGGGCTTGTGTGCGAAGCCTTCCGACTGCTGGAGGACGGTGGCTGCCGCTCTCCTGCCTCTTGAATTCACTCTCGGCAAGCGAATGGAAAGCGTTCCAGGACAACTTGCCTGGGTTTTTACTTGGTCCTGATGCGTCCCACCTTGGCAAGTCTTGCTCGTCCCCAGAGGCTCCGAGATGCACAGAACACAGTGGCAGCTGCTGAAAAGAAGGGCAGCGGTGAGTTTGTCGACAAGCAAGAACATAGGCAGCTGACTGTGCTTGGGAAGGAGCAGCTGCCTGGTTTTGGCAATTGCCTTCACAGCGCCCAGAAGCCCGGTGCTCTGCTGCTTTGTTTTTCGCAGTCAGTCAATTGCACACTAGTGAAGCTGAGCCAGGCTCTTCAGCTTTGCTGCTTTTGAGACTCTGTGCTCCACTTATGCTCTGTGACATCTCTCGAGGTTGTTTGCCTCGCCCAGGCTGGAAAGTGCCCGCTAGTACATAGAGCTGGGCAGGAGAGTGCAGAGAGCACTTCCATCTGACAGCAGGTTGCAGATTGCCTCGGAAAGAGCCGTGTCCTTGGAATGTGCAGCAAATCCTCTTTCTTAGCAAACCGCGGTTAGTGTGCAGTGCAGGTACGCTCTCCCCTTGCCAAATGGAGTGGGAAAGATTTTCGCTAAGATAGAGACAATTAGAGAAGCAGAAGCGCGGCTCCGGAGCTATCCGGAGGGAAGTGCCGGTTCCCGGCGTCTTTCGGCAGAAGAGGCGCTCCGGAGCGCTCCGCTGCCGCTCTACTAAGCTGTGCGCGAATTAGCCGCTTCTTCGCCTCCGAGAGCCAGAGATCGTGGTTGCTTGGAAGAGGCGAAGAACGAAGCCGCAAAGAAGCGGGCTTGTGTGCGAAGCCTTCCGACTGCTGGAGGACGGTGGCTGCCGCTCTCCTGCCTGTTGAATTCACTCTCGGCAAGCGAATGGAAAGCGTTCCAGGACAACTTGCCTGGGTTTTTACTTGGTCCTGATGCGTCCCACCATGGCAAGTCTTGCTCGTCCCCAGTGGCTCCGAGATGCACAGAACACGGTGGCAGCTGCTGAAAAGAAGGGCAGCGGTGAGTTTGTGAACAATCAAGAACATAGGCAGCTGACTGTGCTTGGGAAGGAGCAGCTGCCTGGTTTTGGCAATTGCCTTCACAGCGCCCAGAAGCCCGGTGCTCTGCTGCTCTGTTTTTCGCAGTCAGTCAATTGCACACTAGTGAAGCTGAGCCAGGCTCTTCAGCTTTGCTGCTTTTGAGCATCTGTGCTCCACTTATGCTCTGTGACATCTCTCGAGGTTGTTTGCCTCGGCCAGGCTGGAAAGTGCCCGCTAGTACATAGAGCTGGGCAGGAGAGGGCAGAGAGCACTTCCATCTGACAGCAGGTTGCAGATTGCCTCGGAAAGAGCCGTGTCCTTGGAATGTGCAGCAAATCCTCTTTCTTTGCAAACCGTGGTTAGTGTGCAGTGCAGGTACACTCTCCCCTTGCCAAATGGAGTGGGAAAGTTTTCGCTAAGATAGAGACGACTAGAGAAGCAGAAGCGCGGCTCCGGAGCTATCCGGAGGGAAGTGCCGGTTCCCGGCGTCTTTCGGCGGAAGAGGCGCTCCGGAGCGCTCCGCTGCCGCTCTACTGAGCTGTGCGCGAACTAGCCGCTTCTTCGCCTCCGAGAGGCAGAGATCGCGGTTGCTTGGAAGAGGCGAAGAACGAAGCCGCAAAGAAGCGGGCTTGTGTGCGAAGCCTTCCGACAGCTGGAGGACGGTGGCTGCCGCTCTCCTGCCTCTTGAATTCACTCTCGGTAAGCGAATGGAAAGCGTTCCAGGACATCTTGCCTGGGTTTTTACTTGGTCCTGATGCGTCCCACCTTGGCAAGTCTTGCTCGTCCCCAGAGGCTCCGAGATGCACAGAACACGGTGGCAGCTGCTGAAAAGAAGGGCAGCGGTGAGTTTGTGAACAATCAAGAACATAGGCAGCTGACTGTGCTTGGGAAGGAGCAGCTGCCTGGTTTTGGCAATTGCCTTCACAGCGCCCAGAAGCCCGGTGCTCTGCTGCTCTGTTTTTCGCAGTCAGTCAATTGCACACTAGTGAAGCTGAGCCAGGCTCTTCAGCTTTGCTGCTTTTGAGCATCTGTGCTCCACTTATGCTCTGTGACATCTCTCGAGGTTGTTTGCCTCGCCCAGGCTGGAAAGTGCCCGCTAGTACATAGAGCTGGGCAGGAGAGGGCAGAGAGCACTTCCATCTGACAGCAGGTTGCAGATTGCCTCGGAAAGAGCCGTGTCCTTGGAATGTGCAGCAAATCCTCTTTCTTAGCAAACCGCGGTTAGTGTGCAGTGCAGGTACGCTCTCCCCTTGCCAAATGGAGTGGGAAAGATTTTCGCTAAGATAGAGACAATTAGAGAAGCAGAAGCGCGGCTCCGGAGCTATCCGGAGGGAAGTGCCGGTTCCCGGCGTCTTTCGGCAGAAGAGGCGCTCCGGAGCGCTCCGCTGCCGCTCTACTAAGCTGTGCGCGAATTAGCCGCTTCTTCGCCTCCGAGAGCCAGAGATCGTGGTTGCTTGGAAGAGGCGAAGAACGAAGCCGCAAAGAAGCGGGCTTGTGTGCGAAGCCTTCCGACTGCTGGAGGACGGTGGCTGCCGCTCTCCTGCCTGTTGAATTCACTCTCGGCAAGCGAATGGAAAGCGTTCCAGGACAACTTGCCTGGGTTTTTACTTGGTCCTGATGCGTCCCACCATGGCAAGTCTTGCTCGTCCCCAGTGGCTCCGAGATGCACAGAACACGGTGGCAGCTGCTGAAAAGAAGGGCAGCGGTGAGTTTGTGAACAAGCAAGAACATAGGCAGCTGACTGTGCTTGGGAAGGAGCAGCTGCCTGGTTTTGGCAATTGCCTTCACAGCGCCCAGAAGCCCGGTGCTCTGCTGCTTTGTTTTTCGCAGTCAGTCAATTGCACACTAGTGAAGCTGAGCCAGGCTCTTCAGCTTTGCTGCTTTTGAGCGTCTGTGCTCCACTTATGCTCTGTGACATCTCTCGAGGTTGTTTGCCTCGCCCAGGCTGGAAAGTGCCCGCTAGTACATAGAGCTGGGCAGGAGAGGGCAGAGAGCACTTCCATCTGACAGCAGGTTGCAGATTGCCTCGGAAAGAGCCGTGTCCTTGGAATGTGCAGCAAATCCTCTTTCTTAGCAAACCGCGGTTAGTGTGCAGTGCAGGTACGCTCTCCCCTTGCGAAATGGAGTGGGAAAGCTTTTCGCTAAGATAGAGACGACTAGAGAAGCAGAAGCGCGGCTCCGGAGCTATCCGGAGGGAAGTGCCGCTTCCCGGCGTCTTTCGGCTTGAAGCGGCGCTCCGGAGCGCTCCGCTGCCGCTCTACTGAGCTGTGCGCGAACTAGCCGCTTCTTCGCCTCCGAGAGGCAGAGATCGTGGTTGCTTGGTGTAAGAGCCCGTCTGAAGCCCCTTGTTCTCCATTCTGCCTTCTGATTGCCACAAGAAAGAATCCCTTCCCCCGCTGCAGTTCCGGCTGAGAACAGGACACAGTGCAGGTGGAACCACTGAACCATCATGCTAGCTGTTCCGAACAAGGCCTGACAAGAACTTGGCAAGGAGTTGGCAAGGACTTGGCAAAGACCTGACATGGACCCAGCTCGGGACAGCCTGATGCGCGGCCTGCTTCTAATCTCCGTTCTTAAGCCGAATGAACTTTTGGGGTGACTTCATTGGTCCTTCATTGAAGACCCCTCATTTGCCTCATTACCACTGTGACAAATAAAGAACGAGAACCCTCCTCCCAAGGACTGAGACTGAGACCTCTACTATAGGGAGGAGGGGAATTTGGTGGTCTGACCACTAATGACATGACCTGTTTCCCTTCAGTTAATTTCAATGGACTTATTCTTCATTGTATTCGTCTTGCTTTGGTGGTTTCTGTGGACTCACCTGTTCCCTCGTGGCGATTACAATGGACTTTCATTGTTACACTTGTTCCCCCCTCTTTCCTCTGTGGACTATAACTGGAACCCCGAGTCGACCAGAGCTTCGGAGACTCCCCCGACACGACAGACGGATCCCCATCGCCCGGACCACTGAGGATCTCGCCTGTGTTGGTAGCTATTCCCATCCCCCGCTTCTCTCTCTCTCTCTATTCTTTTATCTCCTTTCTGATCCCCACTATCGCATTTACTGCTTTGTCCCCTAATAAAGGTGCATTTATTGTGATTAACTGATAGTCCCTTGTTGTTTGCCTTTTAGTACTTTTGGGAGCGGTGAAAAGAACCATCACGACACCCCGCAATAAGCGGATCGTGACATTAAATTGGCGTCACGGACAGGATTTCTGTCTAGACAGGAGGGTTGCAGATGAAAAAGCACCCATACTGTCTTTGGAAATTCACATAAGATCCCTTAGTGCAAAAGGTGGGACACTGTTGTTTTGTTGTTGTTGTTTTATTATTGTTGTTGTGTGTATCTGTTCTGGGAAGGAAGGGACAACTTGAAGAAACTAAGCAGAGCCTCCCAGGCAGATTATTGTCCTTTCACCCACCCAGGGAAGCGAAGGGCGACACAGCGAGGGCTGTGTGGTTTGTGGAACTTAAGTTGTACCTCCCTGTTGTGGTTTTGGTCCCTTCACAAAATGAGCGATAACCTTAATGATAAAGCTAAAGTTGGGCTTTATGCTCTACTAGCTAAACACAATGCCAAACCTTCTCCAGGAGGAGAGGAATGGGCACAAAATAATTGGTTTAATTTGGATAATGTGGTTGATAGAGTGTGTTCTTTACAACATGATACAAAGTTCAAACTGGGCAAGAATAAAACCATCTTATGCTCAGTTTTGGGAGCTTGTCTTACGGCAGCCGTAGAAACTCGCTCACAACGAAGAAGTGAGCAAGAAATAATAATAGACTCCCTTCAAAACTTAGTAGAAATTTTACAAAAACAGTTACATGAAGCAAGAAATGCGACTTATGCATTGCAAGCTGCCTTAACAGAAGAACATGTTAAATCACACAAATCACACAATGCTGATTCCCCTACAGAAACAGAGGAGAAGGAAACTCCTCACATTAGACAGATTTACCCCCAAAAGGAACTTGAAGCAGCAAATAATTGTGGGGAACATTGCTGCCATCACTTGAGACCCCTAATTAAAACGGAGTATAACTATCTCAGTGATGATGACCTCGAACCTCACATCACAACCAGACACATACCATACACTGCCACTGAGTTAGCTAAGCTTAAAAAGGAATACGGACGCCTCCCACACGAATCAGAAACAGAATATGTTTTCCGGGTGTCCCTCACTGGTGGTGATCAAATTAAATTAACTGAACAAGAAGCCAGTGGGTATTGGGGACACGGTGTCTTCCTAACAACGGGAGATAAACGTGACACATGGTCCCTGACACAGCGTGCGGCTTTTTGGGCTGGGGGAACGAGCCCCTTAGAAAGGGGAGATCCCATAGCTATAATTAGCACCCCTGACCAACTCTTAGAAAGTGTGCATAAAGCCGCTTGCCTGCAAATGATTCATGAGAAGAAGTTAATTCCTGGTTTTGAATCCCCAATGCAATTACCTGTGAAGCCCGAAATAATGACCCCTTTAATTCGTGGGCTTCCAGAAACACTTAAACCTACTGCCATTACCTTACAAAAAACTATCATGACACTAAGCCCTGTGGAAAGACTGGACAGATTCCTGGGTAATCCCACTGATTGCACTGGATCCACTGATCCCAACTTCACCCCATCCCCTTCATCCTTACAAGCCGCAGCTTCAAAATGCAGCTCGCCTGCCAGTAAAATAACGAATGTGAAACAATATCCTCTACCTTCTGGAGCCAGAGAAGGTATCAAACCTGTTATACAGGATTTGCGAGACCAGGGAGTAATAATTAACACACATTCTGCTTTCAACTCGCCTGTCTGGCCAGTGCGTAAATCCAATGGGAAATGGAGGCTAACAGTTGATTTCCGCAGGCTTAATGCCAACACAGACCCTCTCACAGCAGCGGTCCCGAATTTAGCCGAGTTGATAATATCTATTCAAGAAAAAGCTCATCCTATTATGGCAACTATAGATGTCAAAGACATGTTTTTTATGATACCTATACAGCCAGAAGATAGGGACCGTTTCGCTTTTACGTGGGAAGGACAGCAATACACTTTCACTAGGCTTCCCCAAGGATACAAGCTTTCCCCCACTCTAGCCCATCATGCACTAGCTAAAGAAATAGAAAAGATACCCAAACCTGATGATGTGGCTGTTTACCAATACATTGATGACATTTTAGTGGGAGGGGATGAAATTGAAGCAGTAGGAGAGACTCAACAGAGAATAATCTCTCATTTAGAGAGTCTCGATTTACAGATTCCCCCGGAAAAAATTCAAAGGCCCTCCCAAGAAGTAAAGTTCTTGGGAATTTGGTGGAAAGGGGGCATGACATGTATTCCACCAGACACCTTGACTTCTTTAGATCAGATTAAAATGCCTCACACTAGAAAGGATCTCCAACAGGCCCTGGGACT
Organism: Anomalospiza imberbis; assembly: GCF_031753505.1. Classification (NCBI taxonomy): domain Eukaryota; kingdom Metazoa; phylum Chordata; class Aves; order Passeriformes; family Viduidae; genus Anomalospiza; species Anomalospiza imberbis. Next base: position 140,034 of record NW_027099818.1, on the reverse strand, counting down.
ATTAGTGTTCTGGAGAAAACACATTCCAGATTTCTCGATAATTGCTAGGCCCCTTTATGACTTGCTGAGGAAAGGGGTAAAATGGGATTGGACTCCTTCTCAGGAAGAAGCATTGCAATTGCTAATTTTTGAGGCAACAGCTCATCAAGCATTGGGTCCCATCCATCCTACAGATCCCTTTCAGGTAGAATGGGGATTCACTGCCTCAGGGCTGTCAGTACACATATGGCAGAGGGGACCTGAGGGTCCAACAAGGCCTGTGGGCTTCTATTCTCGTGGTTTCAGAGATGCTGAGAAAAGATACACTACCTGGGAAAAGGGGCTGTTTGTGGTTAGTTTGGCTCTCATTGAAGTGGAAAAAATAGCACGTCAACAACCTATTGTGCTAAGGGGCCCCTTCAAGGTTGTTAAGACAGTCACTAGTGGAACCCCCCCTCCTGACGGGGTGGCTCAGAGGGCCTCAGTTAGGAAGTGGTATGCTCAGGCTGAACATTACTGTAACTTTTTCTCAATGACAGAAGGAGATGTAAAAACTTTAGCAATCCAAGAAACTGAGAGCTTGGATAGCAGCCATGACAAACCTGCCTCTGTAATCAAAGTAGCCCCTCCTTTCTCCCCTGAACAATCAGCAAGTTGTTGGTTCACTGACACCTCTGCTAAACGAGAGGGGAAGGTGTGGAGATACAGGGCAGCAGCCCCCCACATTTCCTCTGGTGAACTAATTATTACTGAGGGAGAAGGCAGTGCTCAGGCTGGGGAGCTGACAGCTGTTTGGAGTGTTTTCCAAAGTGAGGTACAGAATACCTCTCTTGTCTGTAACTACACTGACTCCTATGCTGTGTACCAGATGATCCTAACAATCCAGCACATTACCCTGGCCAACCTGTTCTGGTGGACCTCCCTTACTATAGGTCTAGTACCACTTGTGCTAAAACCCTTTCTGAATAAACATGCCTGGACAGCTTCTGATGCTCTAGGAAAAGAGCACTGGATAAACACACGCTGGATAATTCCATCATTCTAACCTTTTCTGCCTTATAGTGGCAGGATTCTGTTGTGTTTACTTTTACAGAAGAACTCCGAGGGACATGAAGACCACCTAATCCATGATAAAACTGGTGATACTTTTCTGCATCCTACCACAACCCTATGGCCAGAAACCAGCTGAGTGGCCATGGTCTGAAATAATTGTGGTAGCATGCCGAAAAGGTGAAAGGATCTCTTTAAGCGCAAAAAGGTTTTTACGCACCCAAGCGTACAGGGTTATTGGCACAATTTTACATTAACACAGACTGCAGAAGTAGTTTGCTTATGGGGAAAAAAACACTGAAGGGCTTTCTTTTAAGTTCATAATAAATGCTGTAGCTCAATCCACTACGGTTCATACCACCACCACCACCACCACTCGAGCCCAACCACCAGTTATGCTTACCCCGAAAATTTTTGAAGTTGGACCATATATAATCAGGAAAACCGGCCAACAACAGATATTATTTAATCCGGCATGGTCTCTCAAACAAGTTAAATTGCTGATGCAAAATAATGTCTCAGAAATACAACCAGCTTGTTCACCCTTTTTGCAAACCTCTTTTCAGGGCTGGACAACCTGGTTGCGACAGTGGAACCCTCCAAAAAACCGAGCGCCAAGAGACATAACTGGTGTTGTGGGAACGGGACTGGGAATCCTAAATAGTATTGATTCAGAAGTATTAATGAATAAATTGACTTCTACGACTAAAGATTTAACCAAAATACAACAACCACTGCAATCGTCCTTATCGGCCTTGGGAACACATCAGTGGTTGCTATCAAATATTTTACCAAATTGGGAAAAGATAAATGTGAATGATAGCAAATTGATAATTGATGCACTTAATGCCACACAAAGCAATGTTTCCTTAGCTCTTAGCTGTATCCAGGCTCAATTATGGATGCAGTCAGTTGCTGCCTCAATTATAAGAGAAGGAGAAGAAGGCACTTTTCCTACTGAAATTAGGAAAATAGTCTGGGATAGTGCCACTGATTTTGAAAGGGATTTCCAATCCTGGTGGAATTTAGTGAATTTCACTTATAACCCCATCACAAACATAGCCACAGCATTTGTGTTGACCATAAGTGATGCCTCAGTACATTTGATATTCCCTATCATTGCACTGGGATTGAATCATGATGGAGCCACTTTCTATCCTTCTGAACATAGAGAATGGGCCCGTCAAATCGATAATAAATGGCAAACTGTCAATTTAGAGTCCTGTACTATCCGAAAACAACTAGGGTTTATCTGTGAAGGTAATGCAATTGTAGCTCAAGATATTTGTCTGGACACAGAACAAAATATCTGTCACTTTGATATTCATCCTAACGAGACTTCTGAAACAGTCCTTGTATATACAGGCAATGGGTGTGCCTGTTTCAGAACTGCTTGTGATACTGTACTTATAGAAAGTATAATAGTGGATACTAAAAATCATTCAAATTTTTGTGCTTGCAACTTTACTAAGATTGCAGGATGTGATTTTTCTTTTTTAGCTCCAGTTACTTCACATGAACTTTTAGAATCCAATCTCACGTTGATTCACAAGCTACTGCCTACTCCCATTGGGATGAACCTTACTCTGGTAAAACAATTATTACTTCATCAAGACCTAATAGAGATCCTGGGAAAAATCAAGGAGAGTGGACAGAAAACTCTGGTAGCGGTTCATCATAATGTGCAAGAAATACATCGTGTTGTAGAAAGGGTGAAAAGTGATGCTGAACACAGGTGGTGGGATACCCTTTTCGGGTGGTCGCCTACCGCCACCGGTGTCCTAAACAAATTGTGTCATCCCATTGTTGTTCTTTTGATTTTAGTTATGATTGGTTTTGTTTTATCAGTAATCTTGCTTATTGTGAATTTGAGAATGATGAAGCGGTTAACAAAATTGACATCTATAATTAATGCACACCACCTGGCCGACATCCTCTACACTATAGATGTTCCCAGGACTGTAGACACAAGGAGATTATAAGTTAGAAGATATGTTTTACATAATTTTCTCCTATGATTTATTCTAATCACTGTTTTAAATTATTTGATTATAAAATTGTACTGAGTAATATCAATAATATACTGGTTTACTATTTGATCAATTTATTGTTTAATTGAATAATACTGATTATTATCTAAACACTTTATTGTTTGACTATTACTGATTTAATTAATACTTATTGAATTTTGCTTATTATTTAATTTTAATTTGCTTATTAATATGTTTTAGTTTTCCTGTTTTCTCTTTACTTTTCTTTTTCTCTTCTCTTTTCCCTGGGATGTGCTGCCAACACTTGACGAGTCCTGAAGACTCCACAACGACCCCATGGAATCCTGCTGAAGATCTTTCAAGGGCAATCGTCAGTCACGGGGTGGTGTAAGAGCCCGTCTGAAGCCCCTTGTTCTCCATTCTGCCTTCCGATTGCCACAAGAAAGAATCCCTTCCCCCGCTGCAGTTCCGGCTGAGAACAGGACACAGTGCAGGTGGAACCACTGAACCATCATGCTAGCTGTTCCGAACAAGGCCTGACAAGAACTTGGCAAGGAGTTGGCAAGGACTTGGCAAAGACCTGACATGGACCCAGCTCGGGACAGCCTGATGCGCGGCCTGCTTCTAATCTCCGTTCTTAAGCCGAATGAACTTTTGGGGTGACTTCATTGGTCCTTCATTGAAGACCCCTCATCTGCCTCATTACCACTGTGACAAATAAAGAACGAGAACCCTCCTCCCAAGGACTGAGACTGAGACCTCTACTATAGGGAGGAGGGGAATTTGGTGGTCTGACCACTAATGACATGACCTGTTTCCCTTCAGTTAATTTCAATGGACTTATTCTTCATTGTATTCGTCTTGCTTTGGTGGTTTCTGTGGACTCACCTGTTCCCTCGTGGCGATTACAATGGACTTTCATTGTTACACTTGTTCCCCCCTCTTTCCTCAGTGGACTATAACTGGAACCCCGAGTCGACCAGAGCTTCGGAGACTCCCCCGACACGAAAGACGGATCCCCATCGTCTGGACCACTGAGGATCTCGCCTGTGTTGGTAGCTATTCCCATCCCCCGCTTCTCTCTCTCTCTCTATTCTTTTATCTCCTTTCTGATCCCCACTATCGCATTTACTGCTTTGGTCCCTAATAAAGGTGCATTTGTTGTGATTAACTGATAGTCCCTTGTTGTTTGCCTTTTTGTACTTTTGGGATCGGTGAAAAGAACCATCACGACACCCCGCAATAAGCGGATCGTGACACTTGGAAGAGGCGAAGAACGAAGCCGCAAAGAAGCGGGCTTGTGTGCGAAGCCTTCCGACTGCTGGAGGACGGTGGCTGCCGCTCTCCTGCCTGTATAATTCACTCTCGGCAAGCGAATGGAAAGCGTTCCAGGACATCTTGCCTGGGTTTTTACTTGGTCCTGATGCGTCCCACCTTGGCAAGTCTTGCTCGTCCCCAGAGGCCCCGAGATGCACAGAACACAGTGGCAGCTGCTGAAAAGAAGGCCAGCGGTGAGTTTGTCGACAAGCAAGAACATAGGCAGCTGACTGTGCTTGGGAAGGAGCAGCTGCCTGGTTTTGGCAATTGCCTTCACAGCGCCCAGAAGCCCGGTGCTCTGCTGCTTTGTTTTTCGCAGTCAGTCAATTGCACACTAGTGAAGCTGAGCCAGGCTCTTCAGCTTTGCTGCTTTTGAGCATCTGTGCTCCACTTATGCTCTGTGACATCTCTCGAGGTTGTTTGCCTCACCCAGGCTGGAAAGTGCCCGCTAGTACATAGAGCTGGGCAGGAGAGGGAAGAGAGCACTTCCATCTGACAGCAGGTTGCAGATTGCCTCGGAAAGAGCCGTGTCCTTGGAATGTGCAGCAAATCCTCTTTCTTTGCAAACCGCGGTTAGTGTGCAGTGCAGGTACGCTCTCCCCTTGCCAAATGGAGTGGGAAAGCTTTTCGCTAAGATAGAGACGACTAGAGAAGCAGAAGCGCGGCTCCGGAGCTATCCAGAGGGAAGTGCCGATTCCCGGTGTCGTTCGGCAGAAGAGGCGCTCCGGAGCGCTCCGCTGTCGCTCTACTGAGCTGTGCGCGAATTAGCCGCTTCTTCGCCTCCGAGAGGCAGAGATCGTGGTTGCTTGGAAGAGGCGAAGAACGAAGCCGCAAAGAAGCGGGCTTGTGTGCGAAGCCATCCGACTGCTGGAGGACGGTGGCTGCCGCTCTCCTGCCTGTTGAATTCCCTCTCGGCAAGCGAATGGAAAGCTTTCCAGGGCATCTTGCCTGGGTTTTTACTTGCTCCTGATGCGTCCCACCTTGGCAAGTCTTGCTCGTCGCCAGAGGCTCCGAGATGCACAGAACACGGTGGCAGCTGCTGAAAAGAAGGGCAGCGGTGAGTTTGTCGACAAGCAAGAACATAGGCAGCTGACTGTGCTTGGGAAGGAGCAGCTGCCTGGTTTTGGCAATTGCCTTCACAGCGCCCAGAAGCCCGGTGCTCTGCTGCTTTGTTTTTCCCAGTCAGTCAATTGCACACTAGTGAAGCTGAGCCAGGCTCTTCAGCTTTGCTGCTTTTGAGCATCTGTGCTCCACTTATGCTCTGTGACATCTCTCGAGGTTGTTTGCCTCGCCCAGGCTGGAAAGTGCCCGCTAGTACATAGAGCTGGGCAGGAGAGGGCAGAGAGCACTTCCATCTGACAGCAGGTTGCAGATTGCCTCGGAAAGAGCCGTGTCCTTGGAATGTGCAGCAAATCCTATTTCTTTGCAAACCGCGGTTAGTGTGCAGTGCAGATACACTCTCCCCTTGCCAAATGGAGTGGGAAAGTTTTCGCTAAGATAGAGACGACTAGAGAAGCAGAAGCGCGGCTCCGGAGCTATCTGGAGGGAAGTGCCGGTTCCCGGCGTCTTTCGGCAGAGGAGGCGCTCCGGAGCGCTCCGCTGCCACTCTACTTAGCTGTGCGCGAATTAGCCGCTTCTTCGCCTCCGAGAGGCAGAGATCGCGGTTGCTTGGAAGAAGCGAAGAACGAAGCCGCAAAGAAGCGGGCTTGTGTGCGAAGCCTTCAGACTGCCGGAGGACGGTGGCTGCCACTCTCCTGCCTGTTGAATTCACTCTCGGCAAGCGAATGGAAAGCGTTCCAGGACAACTTGCCTGGGTTTTTACTTGGTCCTGATGCGTCCCACCTTGACAAGTCTTGCTCGTCCCCAGAGGCTCCGAGATGCAAAGAACACGGTGGCAGCTGCTGAAAAGAAGGGCAGCGGTGAGTTTGTCGACAAGCAAGAACATAGGCAGCTGACTGTGCTTGGGAAGGAGCAGCTGCCTGGTTTTGGCAATTGCCTTCACAGCGCCCAGAAGCCCGGTGCTCTGCTGCTTTGTTTTTCGCAGTCAGTCAATTGCACACTAGTGAAGCTGAGCCAGGCTCTTCAGCTTTGCTGCTTTTGAGCATCTGTGCTCCACTTATGCTCTGTGACATCTCTCGAGGTTGTTTGCCTCGGCCAGGCTGGAAAGTGCCCGCTAGTACATAGAGCTGGGCAGGAGAGGGCAGAGAGCACTTCCATCTGACAGCAGGTTGCAGATTGCCTCGGAAAGAGCCGTGTCCTTGGAATGTGCAGCAAATCCTCTTTCTTTGCAAACCGCGGTTAGTGTGCAGTGCAGGTACACTCTCCCCTTGCCAAATGGAGTGGGAAAGTTTTCGCTAAGATAGAGACGACTAGAGAAGCAGAAGCGCGGCTCCGGAGCTATCTGGAGGGAAGTGCCGGTTCCCGGCGTCTTTCGGCAGAGGAGGCGCTCCGGAGCGCTCCGCTGCCGCTCAACTTAGCTGTGCGCGAATTAGCCGCGTCTTCACCTCCGAGAGGCAGAGATCATGGTTGCTTGGAAGAGGCGAAGAATGAAGCCGCAAAGAAGCGGGCTTGTGTGCGAAGCCTTCCGACTGCTGGAGGACGGTGGCTGCCGCTCTCCTGCCTGTTGAATTCACTCTCGGCAAGCGAATGGAAAGCGTTCCAGGACAACTTGCCTGGGTTTTTACTTGGTCCTGATGCGTCCCACCTTGGCAAGTCTTGCTCGTCCCCAGAGGCTCCGAGATGCAAAGAACACGGTGGCAGCTGCTGAAAAGAAGGGCAGCGGTGAGTTTGTCGACAAGCAAGAACATAGGCAGCTGACTGTTCTTGGGAAGGAGCAGCTGCCTGGTTTTGGCAATTGCCTTCACAGCGCCCAGAAGCCCGGTGCTCTGCTGCTTTGTTTTTCGCAGTCAGTCAATTGCACACTAGTGAAGCTGAGCCAGGCTCTTCAGCTTTGCTGCTTTTGAGCATCTGTGCTCCACTTATGCTCTGTGACATCTCTCGAGGTTGTTTGCCTCGCCCAGGCTGGAAAGTGCCCGCTAGTACATAGAGCTGGGCAGGAGAGGGCAGAGAGCACTTCCATCTGACAGCAGGTTGCAGATTGCCTCGGAAAGAGCCGTGTCCTTGGAATGTGCAGCAAATCCTCTTTCTTTGCAAACCGCGGTTAGTGTGCAGTGCAGGTACACTCTCCCCTTGCCAAATGGAGTGGGAAAGCTTTTCGCTAAGATAGAGACGAGTAGAGAAGCAGAAGCGCGGCTCCGGAGCTATCCGGAGGGAAGTGCCGGTTCCCGGCGTCTTTCGGCAGAGGAGGCGCTCCGGAGCGCTCCGCTGCCGCTCTACTTAGCTGTGCGCGAATTAGCCGCTTCTTCACCTCCGAGAGGCAGAGATCGCGGTTGCTTGGAAGAGGCGAAGAACGAAGCCGCAAAGAAGCGGGCTTGTGTGCGAAGCCTTCAGACTGCTGGAGGACGGTGGCTGCCGCTCTCCTGCCTGTTGAATTCACTCTCGGCAAGCGAATGGAAAGCGTTCCAGGACAACTTGCCTGGGTTTTTACTTGGTCCTGATGCGTCCCACCTTGGCAAGTCTTGCTCGTCCCCAGAGGCTCCGAGATGCACAGAACACGGTGGCAGCTGCTGAAAAGAAGGGCAGCGGTGAGTTTGTGAACAAGCAAGAACATAGGCAGCTGACTGTGCTTGGGAAGGAGCAGCTGCCTGGTTTTGGCAATTGCCTTCACAGCGCCCAGAAGCCCGGTGCTCTGCTGCTTTGTTTTTTGCAGTCAGTCAATTGCACACTAGTGAAGCTGAGCCAGGCTCTTCAGCTTTGCTGCTTTTGAGCATCTGTGCTCCACTTATGCTCTGTGACATCTCTGGAGGTTGTTTGCCTCGCCCAGGCTGGAAAGTGCCCTCTAGTACATAGAGCTGGGCAGGAGAGGGCAGAGAGCACTTCCATCTGACAGCAGGTTGCAGATTGCCTCGGAAAGAGCCGTGTCCTTGGAATGTGCAGCAAATCCTCTTTCTTTGCAAACCGCGGTTAGTGTGCAGTGCAGGTACACTCTCCCCTTGCCAAATGGAGTGGGAAAGTTTTCGCTAAGATAGAGACGACTAGAGAAGCAGAAGCGCGGCTGCGGAGCTATCCAGAGGGAAGTGCCGGTTCCCGGCGTCTTTCGGCGGAAGAGGCGCTCCGGAGCGCTCCGCTGCCGCTCTACTTAGCTGTGCGCGAATTAGCCGCTTCTTTGCCTCCGAGAGGCAGAGATCGCGGTTGCTTGGAAGAGGCAAAGAACGAAGCTGCAAAGAAGCGGGCTTTTGTGCGAAGCCTTCAGACTGCCGGAGGACGGTGGCTGCCGCTCTCCTGCCTGTTGAATTCACTCTCGGCAAGCGAATGGAAAGCGTTCCAGGACAACTTGCCTGGGTTTTTACTTGGTCCTGATGCGTCCCACCTTGGCAAGTCTTGCTCGTCCCCAGAGGCTCCGAGATGCAAAGAACACGGTGGCAGCTGCTGAAAAGAAGGGCAGCGGTGAGTTTGTGAACAAGCAAGAACATAGGCAGCTGACTGTGCTTGGGAAGGAGCAGCTGCCTGGTTTTGGAAATTGCTTTCACAGCGCCCAGAAGCCCGGTGCTCTGCTGCTTTGTTTTTCGCAGTCAGTCAATTGCACACTAGTGAAGCTGAGCCAGGCTCTTCAGCTGTGCTGCTTTTGGGCATCTGTGCTCCACTTATGCTCTGTGACATCTCTCGAGGTTGTTTGCCTCGCCCAGGCTGGAAAGTGCCCTCTAGTACATAGAGCTGGGCAGGAGAGGGCAGAGAGCACTTCCATCGGACAGCAGGCTGCAGATTGCCTCGGAAAGAGCCGTGTCCTTGGAATGTGCAGCAAATCCTCTTTCTTTGCAAACCGCGGTTAGTGTGCAGTGCAGGTACGCTCTCCCCTTGCGAAATGGAGTGGGAAAGATTTTCGCTAAGATAGAGACGACTAGAGAAGCAGAAGCGCGGCTCCGGATGCATCCGAAGGGAAGTGCCGGTTCCCGGCGTCGTTCGGCAGAAGAGGCGCTCCGGAGCGCTCCGCTGCCGCTCTACTTAGCTGTGCGCGACTTAGTCGCTTCTTCGCCTCCGAGAGGCAGAGATCGTGGTTGCTTGGAAGAGGCGAAGAACGAAGCCGCAAAGAAGCGGGCTTGTGTGCGAAGCCTTCCGACTGCTGGAGGACGGTGGCTGCCGCTCTCCTGCCTGTTGAATTCACTCTCGACAAGCGAATGGAAAGCGTTCCAGGACAACTTGCCTGGGTTTTTACTTGGTCCTGATGCGTCCCACCTTGGCAAGTCTTGCTCGTCCCCAGAGGCTCCGAGATGCAAAGAACATGGTGGCAGCTGCTGAAAAGAAGGGCAGCGGTGAGTTTGTGAACAATCAAGAACATAGGCAGCTGACTGTGCTTGGGAAGGAGCAGCTGCCTGGTTTTGGCAATTGCCTTCACAGCGCCCAGAAGCCCGGTGCTCTGCTGCTTTGTTTTTCGCAGTCAGTCAATTGCACACTAGTGAAGCTGAGCCAGGCTCTTCAGCTGTGCTGCTTTTGAGCATCTGTGCTCCACTTATGCTCTGTGACATCTCTCGAGGTTGTTTGCCTCGGCCAGGCTGGAAAGTGCCCGCTAGTACATAGAGCTGGGCAGGAGAGGGCAGAGAGCACTTCCATCTGACAGCAGGTTGCAGATTGCCTCGGAAAGAGCCGTGTCCTTGGAATGTGCAGCAAATCCTCTTTCTTTGCAAACCGCGGTTAGTGTGCAGTGCAGGTACGCTCTCCCCTTGCCAAATGGAGTGGGAAAGCTTTTCGCTAAGATAGAGACGACTAGAGAAGCAGAAGCGTGGCTCCGGAGCTATCCGGAGGAGAGTGCCGGTTCCCGGCGTCTTTCGGCTTGAAGCGGCGCTCCAGAGGGCTCCGCTGCCACTCTACTGAGCTGTGCGCGAATTAGCCGCTTCTTCGCCTCCGAGAAGCAGAGATCGCAGTTGCTTGGATGAGGCGAAGAACGAAGCCGCAAAGAAGCGGGCTTGTGTGCGAAGCCTTCCGACTGCTGGAGGACGGTGGCTGCCGCTCTCCTGCCTCTTGAATTCACTCTCGGCAAGCGAATGGAAAGCGTTCCAGGACATCTTGCCTGGGTTTTTACTTGGTCCTGATGCGTCCCACCTTGGCAAGTCTTGCTCGTCCCCTGAGGCTCCGAGATGCACAGAACACGGTGGCAGCTGCTGAAAAGAAGGGCAGCGGTGAGTTTGTCGACAAGCAAGAACATAGGCAGCTGACTGTGCTTGGGAAGGAGCAGCTGCCTGGTTTTGGCAATTGCCTTCACAGCGCCCAGAAGCCCGGTGCTCTGCTGCTTTGTTTTTCGCAGTCAGTCAATTGCACACTACTGAAGCTGAGCCAGGCTCTTCAGCTTTGCTGCTTTTGAGCATCTGTGCTCCACTTATGCTCTGTGACATCTCTGGAGGTTGTTTGCCTCGCCCAGGCTGGAAAGTGCCCGCTAGTACATAGAGCTGGGCAGGAGAGGGCAGAGGGCACTTCCATCTGACAGCAGGTTGCAGATTGCCTCGGAAAGAGCCGTGTCCTTGGAATGTGCAGCAAATCCTCTTTCTTTGCAAACTGCGGTTAGTGTGCAGTGCAGGTAGACTCTCCCCTTGCCAAATGGAGTGGGAAAGTTTTCGCTGAGATAGAGACGACTAGAGAAGCAGAAGCGCGGCTCCGGAGCTATCCGGAGGGAAGTGCCGGTTCCCGGGGTCTTTCTGAAGAGGAGGCACTCCGGAGCGCTCCGCTGCCGCTCTACTTAGCTGTGCGCGAATTAGCCGCTTCTTCGCCTCCGAGAGGCAGAGATCGCGGTTGCTTGGAAGAGGCGAAGAATGAAGCCACAAAGAAGCGGGCTTGTTTGCGAAGGCTTCCGACTGCTGGAGGACGGTGGCTGCTGCTCTCCTGCCTGTTGAATTCACTCTCGGCAAGCGAATGGAAAGCGTTCCAGGACAACTTGCCTGGGTTTTTACTTGGTCCTGATGCGTCCCACCTTGGCAAGTCTTGCTCGTCCCCAGAGGCTCCGAGATGCACAGAACACAGTGGCAGCTGCTGAAAAGAAGGGCAGCGGTGAGTTTGTCGACAAGCAAGAACATAGGCAGCTGACTGTTCTTGGGAAGGAGCAGCTGCCTGGTTTTGGCAATTGCCTTCACAGCGCCCAGAAGCCCGGTGCTCTGCTGCTTTGTTTTTCGCAGTCAGTCAATTGCACACTAGTGAAGCTGAGCCAGGCTCTTCAGCTGTGCTGCTTTTGAGCATCTGTGCTCCACTTATGCTCTGTGACATCTCTCGAGGTTGTTTGCCTCGCCCAGGCTGGAAAGTGCCCGCTAGTACATAGAGCTGGGCAGGAGAGGGCAGAGAGCACTTCCATCTGACAGCAGGTTGCAGATTGCCTCGGAAAGAGCCGTGTCCTTGGAATGTGCAGCAAATCCTCTTTCTTTGCAAACCGCGGTTAGTGTGCAGTGCAGGTACACTCTCCCCTTGCCAAATGGAGTGGGAAAGTTTTCGCTAAGATAGAGACGACTAGAGAAGCAGAAGCGCGGCTCCGGAGCTATCCGGAGGGAAGTGCCGGTTCCCGGCGTCTTTCGGCGGAAGAGGCGCTCCGGAGCGCTCCGCTGCCGCTCTACTTAGCTGTGCGCGAATTAGCCGCTTCTTCGCCTCCGAGAGGCAGAGATCGCGGTTGCTTGGAAGTGGCGAAGAACGAAGCCGCAAAGAAGCGGGCTTGTGTGCGAAGCCTTCAGACTGCCGGAGGACGGTGGCTGCCGCTCTCCTGCCTGTTGAATTCACTCTCGGCAAGCGAATGGAAAGCGTTCCAGGACAACTTGCCTGGGTTTTTACTTGGTCCTGATGCGTCCCACCTTGGCAAGTCTTGCTCGTCCCCAGAGGCTCCGAGATGCAAAGAACACAGTGGCAGCTGCTGAAAAGAAGGGCAGCGGTGAGCTTGTCGACAAGCAAGAACATAGGCAGCTGACTGTGCTTGGGAAGGAGCAGCTGCCTGGTTTTGGCAATTGCCTTCACAGCGCCCAGAAGCCCGGTGCTCTGCTGCTTTGTTTTTCGCAGCCAGTCAATTGCACACTAGTGAAGCTGAGCCAGGCTCTTCAGCTTTGCTGCTTTTGAGCATCTGTGCTCCACTTATGCTCTGTGACATCTCTCGAGGTTGTTTGCCTCGCCCAGGCTGGAAAGTGCCCGCTAGTACATAGAGCTGGGCAGGAGAGGGCAGAGAGCACTTCCATCTGACAGCAGGTTGCAGATTGCCTCGGAAAGAGCCGTGTCCTTGGAATGTGCAGCAAATCCTCTTTCTTTGCAAACTGCGGTTAGTGTGCAGTGCAGGTACACTCTCCCCTTGCCAAATGGAGTGGGAAAGCTTTTCGCTAAGATAGAGACAACTAGAGAAGCAGAAGCGCGGCTCCGGAGCTATCCGGAGGGAAGTGCCGGTTCCCGGCGTCTTTCGGCAGAGGAGGCGCTCCGGAGCGCTCCGCTGCTGCTCTACTTAGCTGAGCGCGAATTAGCCGCTTCTTCGCCTCCGAGAGGCAGAGATCGCGGTTGCTTGGAAGAGGCAAAGAACGAAGCCGCAAAGAAGCGGGCTTGTGTGCGAAGCCTTCAGACTGCTGGAGGACGGTGGCTGCCGCTCTCCTGCCTGTTGAATTCACTCTCGGCAAGCGAATGGAAAGCGTTCCAGGAAAACTTGCCTGGGTTTTTACTTGGTCCTGATGCGTCCCACCTTGGAGAGTCTTGCTCGTCCCCAGAGGCTCCGACATGCAAAGAACACGGTGGCAGCTGCTGAAAAGAAGGGCAGCGGTGAGTTTGTGAACAAGCAAGAACATAGGCAGCTGACTGTGCTTGGGAAGGAGCAGCTGCCTGGTTTTGGCAATTGCCTTCACAGCGCCCAGAAGCCCGGTGCTCTGCTGCTTTGTTTTTCGCAGTCAGTCAATTGCACACTAGTGAAGCTGAGCCAGGCTCTTCAGCTTTGCTGCTTTTGAGCATCTGTGCTCCACTTATGCTCTGTGACATCTCTCGAGGTTTTTTGCCTCGGCCAGGCTGGAAAGTGCCCGTTAGTACATAGAGCTGGGCAGGAGAGGGCAGAGAGCACTTCGATCTGACAGCAGGTTGCAGATTGCCTCGGAAAGAGCCGTGTCCTTGGAATGTGCAGCAAATCCTCTTTCTTTGCAAACCGCGGTTAGTGTGCAGTGCAGGTGCACTCTCCCCTTGCCAAATGGAGTGGGAAAGCTTTTCGCTAAGATAGAGACGACTAGAGAAGCAGAAGCGCGGCTCCGGAGCTATCCGGAGGAAAGTGCCGGTTCCCGGCGTCTTTCGGCTTGAAGCGGCGCTCCGGAGGGCTCCGCTGCCACTCTACTGAGCTGTGCGCGAATTAGCCGCTTCTTCGCCTCCGAGAGGCAGAGATCGCGGTTGCTTGGAAGAGGCGAAGAACGAAGACGCAAAGAAGCGGCCTTGTGCGCGAAGCCTTCAGACTGCAGGAGGACGGTGGCTGCCGCTCTCCTGCCTGTTGAATTCACTCTCGGCAAGCGAATGGAAAGCGTTCCAGGACAACTTGCCTGGGTTTTTACTTGGTCCTGATGCGTCCCACCTTGGCAAGTCTTGCTCGTCCCCAGAGGCTCCGAGATGCACAGAACACGGTGGCAGCTGCTGAAAAGAAGGGCAGCGGTGAGTTTGTGAACAAGCAAGAACATAGGCAGCTGACTGTTCTTGGGAAGGAGCAGCTGCCTGGTTTTGGCAATTGCCTTCACAGCGCCCAGAAGCCCGGTGCTCTGCTGCTTTGTTTTTCGCAGTCAGTCAATTGCACACTAGTGAAGCTGAGCCAGGCTCTTCAGCTTTGCTGCTTTTGAGCATCTGTGCTCCACTTATGCTCTGTGACATCTCTCGAGGTTGTTTGCCTCGCCCAGGCTGGAAAGTGCCCGCTAGTACATAGAGCTGGGCAGGAGAGGGCAGAAAGCACTTCCATCTGACAGCAGGTTGCAGATTGCCTCGGAAAGAGCCGTGTCCTTGGAATGTGCAGCAAATCCTCTTTCTTTGCAAACTGCGGTTAGTGTGCAGTGCAGGTACACTCTCCCCTTGCCAAATGGAGTGGGAAAGCTTTTCGCTAAGATAGAGACAACTAGAGAAGCAGAAGCGCGGCTCCGGAGCTATCCGGAGGGAAGTGCCGGTTCCCGGCGTCTTTCGGCAGAGGAGGCGCTCCGGAGCGCTCCGCTGCTGCTCTACTTAGCTGAGCGCGAATTAGCCGCTTCTTCGCCTCCGAGAGGCAGAGATCGCGGTTGCTTGGAAGAGGCGAAGAACGAAGCCGCAAAGAAGCGGGCTTGTGTGCGAAGCCTTCAGACTGCTGGAGGACGGTGGCTGCCGCTCTCCTGCCTGTTGAATTCACTCTCGGCAAGCGAATGGAAAGCGTTCCAGGAAAACTTGCCTGGGTTTTTACTTGGTCCTGATGCGTCCCACCTTGGAGAGTCTTGCTCGTCCCCAGAGGCTCCGACATGCAAAGAACACGGTGGCAGCTGCTGAAAAGAAGGGCAGCGGTGAGTTTGTGAACAAGCAAGAACATAGGCAGCTGACTGTGCTTGGGAAGGAGCAGCTGCCTGGTTTTGGCAATTGCCTTCACAGCGCCCAGAAGCCCGGTGCTCTGCTGCTTTGTTTTTCGCAGTCAGTCAATTGCACACTAGTGAAGCTGAGCCAGGCTCTTCAGCTTTGCTGCTTTTGAGCATCTGTGCTCCACTTATGCTCTGTGACATCTCTCGAGGTTTTTTTGCCTCGGCCAGGCTGGAAAGTGCCCGTAGTACATAGAGCTGGGCAGGAGAGGGCAGAGAGCACTTCGATCTGACAGCAGGTTGCAGATGCCTCGGAAAGAGCCGTGTCCTTGGAATGTGCAGCAAATCCTCTTTCTTTGCAAACCGCGGTTAGTGTGCAGTGCAGGTACACTCTCCCCTTGCCAAATGGATTGGGAAAGCTTTTTCGCTAAGATAGAGACGACTAGAGAAGCAGAAGCGCGGCTCCGGAGCTATCCGGAGGGAAGTGCCGGTTCCCGGCGTCTTTCGGCGGAAGAGGCGCTACGGAGCGCTCCGCTGCCGCTCTACTGAGCTGTGCGCGAATTAGCCGCTTCTTCGCCTCCGAGAGGCAGACATTGCGGTTGCTTGGAAGAGGCGAAGAACGAAGCCGCAAAGAAGCGGGCTTGTGTGCGAAGCCTTCCGACTGCTGGAGGACGGTGGCTGCCGCTCTCCTGCCTGTTGAATTCACTCTCGGCAAGCGAATGGAAAGCGTTCCAGGACAACTTGCCTGAGTTTTTACTTGGTCCTGATGCGTCCCACCTTGGCAAGTCTTGCTCGTCGCCAGAGGCTCCGAGATGCACAGAACACGGTGGCAGCTGCTGAAAAGAAGGCCAGCGGTGAGTTTGTCGATCAAGCTAAGAACATAGGGAGCTGACTGTTCTTGGGAAGGAGCAGCTGCCTGGTTTTGGCAATTGCCTTCACAGCGCCAGAAGCTTGGTGCTCTGCTGCTTTGTTTTTCGCAGTCAGTCAATTGCACACTAGTGAAGCTGAGCCAGGCTCTTCAGCTTTGCTGCTTTTGAGCATCGGTGCTCCACTTATGCTCTGTGACATCTCTCGAAGTTGTTTGCCTCGCCCAGGCTGGAAAGTGCCCGCTAGTACATAGAGCTGGGCAGGAGAGGGCAGAGAGCACTTCCATCTGACAGCAGGTTGCAGATTGCCTCGGAAAGAGCCGTTGTCCTTGGAATGTGCAGCAATCCTCTTTCTTTGCAAACCGCGGTTATTGTGCAGTGCAGGTACACTCTCCCCTTGCCAAATGGAGTGGGAAAGCTTTTCGCTAAGATAGAGATGACTAGAGAAGCAGAGGCCGCGGCTCCGGAGCTATCCGGGGGGAAGTGCCGCCTTCCCGGCGTCTTTCGGCTTGAAGCGGCGCTCCGGAGTGCTCCGCTGCCGCTCTACTGAGCTGTGCGCGAATTAGCCGCTTCTTTGCCTCGAGAGGCAGAGATCGCGGTTGCTTGGAAGAGGCGAAGAGCGAAGCCGCAAAGAAGCGGGCTTGTGTGCGAAGCCTTCAGACTGCTGGAGGACGGTGGCTGCCGCTCTCCTGCCTGTTGAATTCACTCTCGGCAAGCGAATGGAAAGCGTTCCAGGACAACTTGCCTGGGTTTTTACTTGGTCCTGATGCGTCCCACCTTGGCAAGTCTTGCTCGTCCCCAGAGGCTCCGAGATGCACAGAACACGGTGGCAGCTGCTGAAAAGAAGGCCAGCGGTGAGTTTGTCGACAAGCAAGAACATAGGCAGCTGACTGTGCTTGGGAAGGAGCAGCTGCCTGGTTTTGGCAATTGCCTTCACAGCGCCCAGAAGCCCTGTGCTCTGCTGCTTTGTTTTTCGCAGTCAGTCAATTGCACACTAGTGAAGCTGAGCCAGGCTCTTCAGCTTTGCTGCTTTTGAGCATCTGTGCTCCACTTATGCTCTGTGACATCTCTCGAAGTTGTTTGCCTCGCCCAGGCTGGAAAGTGCCCGCTAGTACATAGAGCTGGGCAGGAGAGGGCAGAGAGCACTTCCATCTGACAGCAGGTTGCAGATTGCCTCGGAAAGAGCCGTGTCCTTGGAATGTGCAGCAAATCCTCTTTCTTTGCAAACCGCGGTTAGTGTGCAGTGCAGGTACACTTTCCCCTTGCCAAATGGAGTGGGAAAGCTTTTCGCTAAGATAGAGATGACTAGAGAAGCAGAGGCGCGGCTCCGGAGCTATCCGGGGGGAAGTGCCGGTTCCCGGCGTCTTTCGGCTTGAAGCTACGCTCCGGAGCGCTCCGCTGCCGCTCTACTGAGCTGTGCGCGAATTAGCCGCTTCTTCGCCTCCGAGAGGCAGAGATCGCGGTTGCTTGGAAGAGGCGAAGAACGAAGCCGCAAAGAAGCGGGCTTGTGTGCGAAGCCTTCCGACTGCTTGAGGACGGTGGCTGCCGCTCTCCTGCCTGTTGAATTCACTCTCGGCAAGCGAATGGAAAGCGTTCCAGGAAAACTTGCCTGGGTTTTTACTTGGTCCTGATGCGTCCCACCTTGGCAAGTCTTGCTCGTCCCCAGAGGCTCCGAGATGCACAGAACACAGTGGCAGCTGCTGAAAAGAAGGGCAGAGGTGAGTTTGTCGGCAAGCAAGAACATAGGCAGCTGACTGTGCTTGGGAAGGAGCAGCTGCCTGGTTTTGGCAATTACCTTCACAGCGCCCAGAAGCCCGGTGCTCTGCTGCTTTGTTTTTCGCAGTCAGTCAATTGCACACTAGTGAAGCTGAGCCAGGCTCTTCAGCTGTGCTGCTTTTGAGCATCTGTGCTCCACTTATGCTCTGTGACATCTCTCGAGGTTGTTTGCCTCGCCCAGGCTGGAAAGTGCCCGCTAGTACATAGAGCTGGGCAGGAGAGGGCAGAGAGCACTTCCATCTGACAGCAGGTTGCAGATTGCCTCGGAAAGAGCTGTGTCCTTGGAATGTGCAGCAAATCCTCTTTCTTTGCAAACCGCGGTTAGTGTGCAGTGCAGGTACACTCTCCCCTTGCGAAATGGAGTGGGAAAGCTTTTCGCTAAGATAGAGACGACTAGAGAAGCAGAAGCGCGGCTCCGGAGCTATCCGGAGGAAAGTGCCGCTTCCCG
This sequence comes from Anomalospiza imberbis, assembly GCF_031753505.1. NCBI lineage: Eukaryota > Metazoa > Chordata > Aves > Passeriformes > Viduidae > Anomalospiza > Anomalospiza imberbis. The sequence continues at coordinate 122,051 of NW_027099818.1, read as the reverse complement.
GCGTCTTTCGGCTTGAAGCGGCGCTCCGGAGCGCTCCGCTGCCGCTCTACTGAGCTGTGCGTGAACTAGCCGCTTCTTCGCCTCCGAGAGGCAGAGATCGCGGTTGCTTGGAAGAGGCGAAGAACGAAGCCGCAAAGAAGCGGGCTTGTGTGCGAAGCCTTCAGACTTCAGGAGGACGGTGGCTGCCACTCTCCTGCCTGTTGAATTCACTCTCGGCAAGCGAATGGAAAGCGTTCCAGGACATCTTGCCTGGGTTTTTACTTGGTCCTGATGCGTCCCACCTTGGCAAGTCTTGCTCGTCCCCAGAGGCTCCGAGATGCACAGAACACGGTGGCAGCTGCTGAAAAGAAGGGCAGCGGTGAGTTTGTGAACAAGCAAGAAAATAGGCAGCTGACTGTGCTTGGGAAGGAGCAGCTGCCTGGTTTTGGCAATTGCCTTCACAGCGCCCAGAAGCCCGGTGCTCTGCTGCTTTGTTTTTCGCAGTCAGTCAATTGCACACTAGTGAAGCTGAGCCAGGCTCTTCAGCTTTGCTGCTTTTGAGCATCTGTGCTCCACTTATGCTCTGTGACATCTCTCGAGGTTGTTTGCCTCGCCCAGGCTGGAAAGTGCCCGCTAGTACATAGAGCTGGGCAGGAGAGGGCAGAGAGCACTTCCATCTGACAGCAGGTTGCAGATTGCCTCGGAAAGAGCCGTGTCCTTGGAATGTGCAGCAAATCCTCTTTCTTTGCAAACCGCGGTTAGTGTGCAGTGCAGGTACACTTTCCCCTTGCCAAATGGAGTGGGAAAGCTTTTCGCTAAGATAGAGACAACTAGAGAAGCAGAAGCGCGGCTCCGGATGCATCCGCATGGAAGTGCCGGTTCCCGGCGTCTTTCTGCTTGAAGCGGCGCTCCGGAGCGCTCCGCTGCCACTCTACTGAGCTGTGCGCGAATTAGCCGCTTCTTCGCCTCCAAGTGGCAGAGATCACGGTTGCTTGGATGAGGCGAAGAGCGAAGCCGCAAAGAAGCGGGCTTGTGTGCGAAGCCTTCCGACTGCTGGAGGACGGTGGCTGCCGCTCTCCTGTCTGTTGAATTCACTCTCGGCAAGCGAATGGAAAGCGTTCCAGGACATCTTTCCTGGGTTTTTACTTGGTCCTGATGCGTCCCACCTTGGCAAGTCTTGCTCGTCCCCAGAGGCTCCGAGATGCACAGAACCTGGTGGCAGCTGCTGAAAAGAAGGGCAGCGGTGAGTTTGTCGACAAGCAAGAACATAGGCAGCTGACTGTGCTTGGGAAGGAGCAGCTGCCTGGTTTTGGCAATTTTCACAGCGCCCAGAAGCCCGGTGCTCTGCTGCTTTGTTTTTCGCAGTCAGTCAATTGCACACTAGTGAAGCTGAGCCAGGCTCTTCAGCTGTGCTGCTTTTGAGCATCTGTGCTCCACTTATGCTCTGTGACATCTCTCGAGGTTGTTTGCCTCGCCCAGGCTGGAAAGTGCCCGCTAGTACATAGAGCTGGGCAGGAGAGGGCAGAGAGCACTTCCATCTGACAGCAGGTTGCAGATTGCCTCGGAAAGAGCCGTGTGTCCTTGGAATGTGCAGCAAATCCTCTTTCTTTGCAAACCGCGGTTAGTGTGCAGTGCAGGTACGCTCTCCCCTTGCCAAATGGAGTGGGAAAGCTTTTCGCTAAGATAGAGACAACTAGAGAAGCAGAAGCGCGGCTCCGGATGCATCCGCATGGAAGTGCCGGTTCCCGGCGTCTTTCTGCTTGAAGCGGCGCTCCGGAGCGCTCCGCTGCCGCTCTACTGAGGCTGTGCGCGAATTAGCCGCTTCTTCGCCTCCAAGAGGCAGAGATCGCGGTTGCTTGGATGAGGCGAAGAACGAAGCCGCAAAGAAGCGGGCTTGTGTGCGAAGCCTTCCGACTGCTGGAGGACGGTGGCTGCCGCTCTCCTGCCTCTTGAATTCACTCTCGGCAAGCGAATGGAAAGCGTTCCAGGACAACTTGCCTGGGTTTTTACTTGGTCCTGATGCGTCCCACCTTGGCAAGTCTTGCTCGTCCCCAGAGGCTCCGAGATGCACAGAACACGGTGGCAGCTGCTGAAAAGAAGGGCAGCGGTGAGTTTGTGAACAAGCAAGAACATAGGCAGCTGACTGTGCTTGGGAAGGAGCAGCTGCCTGGTTTTGGCAATTGCCTTCACAGCGCCCAGAAGCCCGGTGCTCTGCTGCTTTGTTTTTCGCAGTCAGTCAATTGCACACTAGAGAAGCTGAGCCAGGCTCTTCAGCTTTGCTGCTTTTGAGCATCTGTGCTCCACTTATGCTCTGTGACATCTCTGGAGGTTGTTTGCCTCGCCCAGGCTGGAAAGTGCCCGCTAGTACATAGAGCTGGGCAGGAGAGGGCAGAGAGCACTTCCATCTGACAGCAGGTTGCAGATTGCCTCGGAAAGAGCCGTGTCCTTGGAATGTGCAGCAAATCCTCTTTCTTTGCAAACCGCGGTAAGTGTGCAGTGCAGGTACGCTCTCCCCTTGCCAAATGGAGTGGGAAAGCTTTTCGCTAAGATAGAGACGACTAGAGAAGCAGAAGCGCGACTCCGGATGCATCCGAAAGGAAGTGCCGGTTCCCGGCGTCTTTCTGCTTGAAGCGGCGCTCCGGAGCGCTCCGCTGCCGCTCTACTGAGCTGTGCGCGAATTAGCCGCTTCTTCGCCTCCAAGAGGCAGAGATCGCGGTTGCTTGGATGAGGCGAAGAACGAAGCCGCAAAGAAGCGGGCTTGTGTGCGAAGCCTTCCGACTGCTGGAGGACGGTGGCTGCCGCTCTCCTGCCTGTTGAATTCACTCTCGGCAAGCGAATGGAAAGCGTTCCAGGACAACTTGCCTGGGTTTTTACTTGGTCCTGATGCGTCCCACCTTGGCAAGTCTTGCTCGTCCCCAGAGGCTCCGAGATGCACAGAACACGGTGGCAGCTGCTGAAAAGAAGGCCAGCGGTGAGTTTGTGAACAAGCAAGAACATAGGCAGCTGACTGTGCTTGGGAAGGAGCAGCTGCCTGGTTTTGGCAATTGCCTTCACAGCGCCCAGAAGCCCGGTGCTCTGCTGCTTTGTTTTTCGCAGTCAGTCAATTGCACACTAGAGAAGCTGAGCCAGGCTCTTCAGCTTTGCTGCTTTTGAGCATCTGTGCTCCACTTATGCTCTGTGACATCTCTGGAGGTTGTTTGCCTCGCCCAGGCTGGAAAGTGCCCGCTAGTACATAGAGCTGGGCAGGAGAGGGCAGAGAGCACTTCCATCTGACAGCAGGTTGCAGATTGCCTCGGAAAGAGCCGTGTCCTTGGAATGTGCAGCAAATCGTCTTTCTTAGCAAACCGCGGTTAGTGTGCAGTGCAGGTACGCTCTCCCCTTGCGAAATGGAGTGGGAAAGCTTTTCGCTAAGATAGAGACGACTAGAGAAGCAGAAGCGCGGCTCCGGAGCTATCCGGAGGAAAGTGCCGCTTCCCGGCGTCTTTCGGCTTGAAGCGGCGCTCCGGAGGGCTCCGCTGCCGCTCTACTGAGCTGTGCGTGAAATAGCCGCTTCTTCGCCTCCGAGAAGCAGAGATCGCGGTTGCTTGGAAGAGGCGAAGAACGAAGCCGCAAAGAAGCGGGCTTGTGTGCGAAGCCTTCCGACTGCTGGAGGACGGTGGCTGCCGCTCTCCTGCCTGTTGAATTCACTCTCGGCAAGCGAATGGAAAGCGTTCCAGGACAACTTGCCTGGGTTTTTACTTGGTCCTGATGCGTCCCACCTTGGCAAGTCTTGCTCGTCGCCAGAGGCTCCGAGATGCACAGAACACGGTGGCAGCTGCTGAAAAGAAGGCCAGCGGTGAGTTTGTCGACAAGCAAGAACATAGGCAGCTGACTGTGCTTGGGAAGGAGCAGCTGCCTGGTTTTGGCAATTGCCTTCACAGCGCCCAGAAGCCCGGTGCTCTGCTGCTTTGTTTTTCGCAGTCAGTCAATTGCACACTAGTGAAGCTGAGCCAGGCTCTTCAGCTTTGCTGCTTTTGAGCATCTGTGCTCCACTTATGCTCTGTGACATCTCTCGAAGTTGTTTGCCTCGCCCAGGCTGGAAAGTGCCCGCTAGTACATAGAGCTGGGCAGGAGAGGGCAGAGAGCACTTCCATCTGACAGCAGGTTGCAGATTGCCTCGGAAAGAGCCGTGTCCTTGGAATGTGCAGCAAATCCTCTTTCTTTGCAAACCGCGGTTAGTGTGCAGTGCAGGTACACTTTCCCCTTGCCAAATGGAGTGGGAAAGCTTTTCGCTAAGATAGAGATGACTAGAGAAGCAGAGGCGCGGCTCCGGAGCTATCCGGGGGGAAGTGCCGGTTGCCGGCGTCTTTCGGCTTGAAGCTACGCTCCGGAGCGCTCCGCTGCCACTCTACTGAGCTGTGCGCGAACTAGCCGCTTCTTCGCCTCCGAGAGGCAGAGATCGCGGTTGCTTGGAAGAGGCGAAGAACGAAGCCGCAAAGAAGCGGGCTTGTGTGCGAAGCCTTCCGACTGCTTGAGGACGGTGGCTGCCGCTCTCCTGCCTGTTGAATTCACTCTCGGCAAGCGAATGGAAAGCGTTCCAGGAAAACTTGCCTGGGTTTTTACTTGGTCCTGATGCGTCCCACATTGGCAAGTCTTGCTCGTCCCCAGAGGCTCCGAGATGCACAGAACACAGTGGCAGCTGCTGAAAAGAAGGGCAGAGGTGAGTTCGTCGACAAGCAAGAACATAGGCAGCTGACTGTGCTTGGGAAGGAGCAGCTGCCTGGTTTTGGCAATTACCTTCACAGCGCCCAGAAGCCCGGTGCTCTGCTGCTTTGTTTTTCGCAGTCAGTCAATTGCACACTAGTGAAGCTGAGCCAGGCTCTTCAGCTGTGCTGCTTTTGAGCATCTGTGCTCCACTTATGCTCTGTGACATCTCTCGAGGTTGTTTGCCTCGCCCAGGCTGGAAAGTGCCCGCTAGTACAATAGAGCTGGGCAGGAGAGGGCAGAGAGCACTTCCATCTGACAGCAGGTTGCAGATTGCCTCGGAAAGAGCTGTGTCCTTGGAATGTGCAGCAAATCCTCTTTCTTTGCAAACTGCGGTTAGTGTGCAGTGCAGGTGCACTCTCCCCTTGCCAAATGGAGTGGGAAAGCTTTTCGCTAAGATAGAGACGACTAGAGAAGCAGAAGCGCGGCTCCGGAGCTATCCGGAGGGATGTGCTGCTTCCCGGCGTCTTTCGGCTTGAAGCGGCGCTCCGGAGCGCTCTGCTGCCGCTCTACTGAGCTGTGCGCGAATTAGCCGCTTCTTCGCCTCCGAGAGGCAGAGATCGCGGGTGCTTGGATGAGGCGAAGAACGAAGCCGCAAAGAAGCGGGCTTGTGTGCGAAGCCTTCCGACTGCTGGAGGACGGTGGCTGCCGCTCTCCTGCCTCTTGAATTCACTCTCGGCAAGCGAATGGAAAGCGTTCCAGGACAAACTTGCCTGGGATTTTACTTGGTCCTGATGCGTCCCACCTTGGCAAGTCTTGCTCGTCCCCAGAGGCTCCGAGATGCACAGAACACGGTGGCAGCTGCTGAAAAGAAGGGCAGCGGTGAGTTTGTGAACAAGCAAGAACATAGGCAGCGGACTGTGCCTGGGAAGGAGCAGCTGCCTGGTTTTGGCAATTGCCTTCACAGCGCCCAGAAGCCCGGTGCTCTGCTGCTTTGTTTTTCGCAGTCAGTCAATTGCACACTAGTGAAGCTGAGCCAGGCTCTTCAGCTTTGCTGCTTTTGAGCATCTGTGCTCCACTTATGCTCTGTGACATCTCTCGAGGTTGTTTGCCTCGCCCAGGCTGGAAAGTGCCCGCTAGTACATAGAGCTGGGCAGGAGAGGGCAGAGAGCACTTCCATCTGACAGCAGGTTGCAGATTGCCTCGGAAAGAGCCGTGTCCTTGGAATGTGCAGCAAATCCTCTTTCTTTGCAAACCGCGGTTAGTGTGCAGTGCAGGTACGCTCTCCCCTTGCCAAATGGAGTGGGAAAGCTTTTCGCTAAGATAGAGACAACTAGAGAAGCAGAAGCGCGGCTCCGGATGCATCCGCATGGAAGTGCCGGTTCCCGGCGTCTTTCTGCTTTGAAGCGGCGCTCCGGAGCGCTCCGCTGCCGCTCTACTGAGCTGTGCGCGAATTAGCCGCTTCTTCGCCTCCAAGAGGCAGAGATCGCGGTTGCTTGGATGAGGCGAAGAACGAAGCCGCAAAGAAGCGGGCTTGTGTGCGAAGCCTTCCGACTGCTGGAGGACGGTGTCTGCCGCTCTCCTGCCTGTTGAATTCACTCTCGGCAAGCGAATGGAAAGCGTTCCAGGACAACTTGCCTGGGTTTTTACTTGGTCCTGATGCGTCCCACCTTGGCAAGTCTTGCTCGTTCCCAGAGGCTCCGAGATGCACAGAACACGGTGGCAGCTGCTGAAAAGAAGGCCAGCGGTGAGTTTGTGAACAAGCAAGAACATAGGCAGCTGACTGTGCTTGGGAAGGAGCAGCTGCCTGGTTTTGGCAATTGCCTTCACAGCGCCCAGAAGCCCGGTGCTCTGCTGCTTTGTTTTTCGCAGTCAGTCAATTGCACACTAGAGAAGCTGAGCCAGGCTCTTCAGCTTTGCTGCTTTTGAGCATCTGTGCTCCACTTATGCTCTGTGACATCTCTGGAGGTTGTTTGCCTCGCCCAGGCTGGAAAGTGCCCGCTAGTACATAGAGCTGGGCAGGAGAGGGCAGAGAGCACTAGCCGTGTCCTTGGAATGTGCAGCCAATCGTCTTTCTTAGCAAACCGCGGTTAGTGTGCAGTGCAGGTACGCTCTCCCCTTGCGAAATGGAGTGGGAAAGCTTTTCGCTAAGATAGAGACGACTAGAGAAGCAGAAGCGCGGCTCCGGAGCTATCCGGAGGAAAGTGCCGCTTCCCGGGCGTCTTTCGGCTTGAAGCGGCGCTCCGGAGGGCTCCGCTGCCGCTCTACTGAGCTGTGCGTGAAATAGCCGCTTCTTCGCCTCCGAGAAGCAGAGATCGCGGTTGCTTGGAAGAGGCGAAGAACGAAGCCGCAAAGAAGCGGGCTTGTGTGCGAAGCCTTCCGACTGCTGGAGGACGGTGGCTGCCGCTCTCCTGCCTGTTGAATTCACTCTCGGCAAGCGAATGGAAAGCGTTCCAGGACAACTTGCCTGGGTTTTTACTTGGTCCTGATGCGTCCCACCTTGGCAAGTCTTGCTCGTCGCCAGAGGCTCCGAGATGCACAGAACACGGTGGCAGCTGCTGAAAAGAAGGCCAGCGGTGAGTTTGTCGACAAGCAAGAACATAGGCAGCTGACTGTGCTTGGGAAGGAGCAGCTGCCTGGTTTTGGCAATTGCCTTCACAGCGCCCAGAAGCCCGGTGCTCTGCTGCTTTGTTTTTCGCAGTCAGTCAATTGCACACTAGAGAAGCTGAGCCAGGCTCTTCAGCTTTGCTGCTTTTGAGCATCTGTGCTCCACTTATGCTCTGTGACATCTCTGGAGGTTGTTTGCCTCGCCCAGGCTGGAAAGTGCCCGCTAGTACATAGAGCTGGGCAGGAGAGGGCAGAGAGCACTTCCATCTGACAGCAGGTTGCAGATTGCCTCGGAAAGAGCCGTGTCCTTGGAATGTGCAGCAAATCCTCTTTCTTTGCAAACCGCGGTTAGTGTGCAGTGCAGGTACACTTTCCCCTTGCCAAATGGAGTGGGAAAGCTTTTCGCTAAGATAGAGATGACTAGAGAAGCAGAGGCGCGGCTCCGGAGCTATCCGGGGGGGAAGTGCCGGTTGCCGGCGTCTTTCGGCTTGAAGCTACGCTCCGGAGCGCTCCGCTGCCACTCTACTGAGCTGTGCGCGAACTAGCCGCTTCTTCGCCTCCGAGAGGCAGAGATCGCGGGTGCTTGGATGAGGCGAAGAACGAAGCCGCAAAGAAGCGGGCTTGTGTGCGAAGCCTTCCGACTGCTGGAGGACGGTGGCTGCCGCTCTCCTGCCTGTTGAATTCACTCTCGGCAAGCGAATGGAAAGCGTTCCAGGACAACTTGCCTGGGATTTTACTTGGTCCTGATGCGTCCCACCTTGGCAAGTCTTGCTCGTCCCCAGAGGCTCCGAGATGCACAGAACACGGTGGCAGCTGCTGAAAAGAAGGGCAGCGGTGAGTTTGTGAACAAGCAAGAACATAGGCAGCGGACTGTGCCTGGGAAGGAGCAGCTTGCCTGGTTTTTGGCAATTGCCTTCACAGCGCCCAGAAGCCCGGTGCTCTGCTGCTTTGTTTTTCGCAGTCAGTCAATTGCACACTAGTGAAGCTGAGCCAGGCTCTTCAGCTTTGCTGCTTTTGAGCATCTGTGCTCCACTTATGCTCTGTGACATCTCTCGAGGTTGTTTGCCTCGCCCAGGCTGGAAAGTGCCCGCTAGTACATAGAGCTGGGCAGGAGAGGGCAGAGAGCACTTCCATCTGACAGCAGGTTGCAGATTGCCTCGGAAAGAGCCGTGTCCTTGGAATGTGCAGCAAATCCTCTTTCTTTGCAAACCGCGGTAAGTGTGCAGTGCAGGTACACTCTCCCCTTGCCAAATGGAGTGGGAAAGCTTTTCGCTAAGATAGAGATGACTAGAGAAGCAGAAGCGCGACTCCGGATGCATCCGAAAGGAAGTGCCGGTTCCCGGCGTCTTTCTGCTTGAAGCGGCACTCCGGAGCGCTCCGCTGCCGCTCTACTGAGCTGTGCGCGAATTAGCCGCTTCTTCGCCTCCAAGAGGCAGAGATCGCGGTTGCTTGGATGAGGCGAAGAACGAAGCCGCAAAGAAGCGGGCTTGTGTGCGAAGCCTTCCGACTGCTGGAGGACGGTGGCTGCCGCTCTCCTGCCTGTTGAATTCACTCTCGGCAAGCGAATGGAAAGCGTTCCAGGACAACTTGCCTGGGTTTTTACTTGGTCCTGATGCGTCCCACCTTGGCAAGTCTTGCTCGTCCCCAGAGGCTCCGAGATGCACAGAACACGGTGGCAGCTGCTGAAAAGAAGGCCAGCGGTGAGTTTGTGAACAAGCAAGAACATAGGCAGCTGACTGTGCTTGGGAAGGAGCAGCTGCCTGGTTTTGGCAATTGCCTTCACAGCGCCCAGAAGCCCTGTGCTCTGCTGCTTTGTTTTTTCGCAGTCAGTCAATTGCACACTAGAGAAGCTGAGCCAGGCTCTTCAGCTTTGCTGCTTTTGAGCATCTGTGCTCCACTTATGCTCTGTGACATCTCTGGAGGTTGTTTGCCTCGCCCAGGCTGGAAAGTGCCCACTAGTACATAGAGCTGGGCAGGAGAGGGCAGAGAGCACTTCCATCTGACAGCAGGTTGCAGATTGCCTCGGAAAGAGCCGTGTCCTTGGAATGTGCAGCAAATCGTCTTTCTTAGCAAACCGCGGTTAGTGTGCAGTGCAGGTACGCTCTCCCCTTGCGAAATGGAGTGGGAAAGCTTTTCGCTAAGATAGAGACGACTAGAGAAGCAGAAGCGCGGCTCCGGAGCTATCCGGAGGAAAGTGCCGCTTCCCGGCGTCTTTCGGCTTGAAGCGGCGCTCCGGAGGGCTCCGCTGCCGCTCTACTGAGCTGTGCGTGAAAATAGCCGCTTCTTCGCCTCCGAGAAGCAGAGATCGCGGTTGCTTGGAAGAGGCGAAGAACGAAGCCGCAAAGAAGCGGGCTTGTGTGCGAAGCCTTCCGACTGCTGGAGGACGGTGGCTGCCGCTCTCCTGCCTGTTGAATTCACTCTCGGCAAGCGAATGGAAAGCGTTCCAGGACAACTTGCCTGGGTTTTGACTTGGTCCTGATGCGTCCCACCTTGGCAAGTCTTGCTCGTCGCCAGAGGCTCCGAGATGCACAGAACACGGTGGCAGCTGCTGAAAAGAAGGCCAGCGGTGAGTTTGTCGACAAGCAAGAACATAGGCAGCTGACTGTGCTTGGGAAGGAGCAGCTGCCTGGTTTTTGGCAATTGCCTTCACAGCGCCCAGAAGCCCGGTGCTCTGCTGCTTTGTTTTTCGCAGTCAGTCAATTGCACACTAGTGAAGCTGAGCCAGGCTCTTCAGCTTTGCTGCTTTTGAGCATCTGTGCTCCACTTATGCTCTGTGACATCTCTGGAGGTTGTTTGCCTCGCCCAGGCTGGAAAGTGCCCGCTAGTACATAGAGCTGGGCAGGAGAGGGCAGAGAGCACTTCCATCTGACAGCAGGTTGCAGATTGCCTCGGAAAGAGCCGTGTCCTTGGAATGTGCAGCAAATCCTCTTTCTTTGCAAACCGCGGTTAGTGTGCAGTGCAGGTACACTTTCCCCTTGCCAAATGGAGTGGGAAAGCTTTTCGCTAAGATAGAGATGACTAGAGAAGCAGAGGCGCGGCTCTGGAGCTATCCGGGGAGTAGTGCCGGTTGCCGGCGTCTTTCGGCTTGAAGCTACGCTCCGGAGCGCTCCGCTGCCACTCTACTGAGCTGTGCGCGAACTAGCCGCTTCTTCGCCTCCGAGAGGCAGAGATCGCGGTTGCTTGGAAGAGGCGAAGAACGAAGCCGCAAAGAAGCGGGCTTGTGTGCGAAGCCTTCCGACTGCTTGAGGACGGTGGCTGCCGCTCTCCTGCCTGTTGAATTCACTCTCGGCAAGCGAATGGAAAGCGTTCCAGGAAAACTTGCCTGGGTTTTTTACTTGGTCCTGATGCGTCCCACATTGGCAAGTCTTGCTCGTCCCCAGAGGCTCCGAGATGCACAGAACACAGTGGCAGCTGCTGAAAAGAAGGGCAGAGGTGAGTTCGTCGACAAGCAAGAACATAGGCAGCTGACTGTGCTTGGGAAGGAGCAGCTGCCTGGTTTTGGCAATTACCTTCACAGCGCCCAGAAGCCCGGTGCTCTGCTGCTTTGTTTTTTCGCAGTCAGTCAATTGCACACTAGTGAAGCTGAGCCAGGCTCTTCAGCTGTGCTGCTTTTGAGCATCTGTGCTCCACTTATGCTCTGTGACATCTCTCGAGGTTGTTTGCCTCGCCCAGGCTGGAAAGTGCCCGCTAGTACATAGAGCTGGGCAGGAGAGGGCAGAGAGCACTTCCATCTGACAGCAGGTTGCAGATTGCCTCGGAAAGAGCTGTGTCCTTGGAATGTGCAGCAAATCCTCTTTCTTTGCAAACCGCGGTTAGTGTGCAGTGCAGGTACACTCTCCCCTTGCCAAATGGAGTGGGAAAGCTTTTCGCTAAGATAGAGACAACTAGAGAAGCAGAAGGCGCGGCTCCGGATGCATCCGCATGGAAGTGCCGGTTTCCGGCGTCTTTCTGCTTGAAGCGGCGCTCCGGAGCGCTCCGCTGCCACTCTACTGAGCTGTGCGCGAATTAGCCGCTTCTTCGCCTCCAAGAGGCAGAGATCGTGGTTGCTTGGATGAGGCGAAGAACGAAGCCGCAAAGAAGCGGGGCTTGTGTGCGAAGCCTTCCGACTGCTGGAGGACGGTGGCTGCCGCTCTCCTGCCTGTTGAATTCACTCTCGGCAAGCGAATGGAAAGCGTTCCAGGACAACTTGCCTGGGTTTTTTACTTGGTCCTGATGCGTCCCACCTTGGCAAGTCTTGCTCGTCCCCAGAGGCTCCGAGATGCACAGAAACACAGTGGCAGCTGCTGAAAAGAAGGGCAGCGGTGAGTTTTGTGAACAAGCAAGAACATAGGCAGCTGACTGTGCTTGGGAAGGAGCAGCTGCCTGGTTTTGGCAATTGCCTTCACAGCGCCCAGAAGCCCGGTGCTCTGCTGCTTTGTTTTTCGCAGTCAGTCAATTGCACACTAGTGAAGCTGAGCCAGGCTCTTCAGCTTTGCTGCTTTTGAGCATCTGTGCTCCACTTATGCTCTGTGACATCTCTGGAGGTTGTTTGCCTCGCCCAGGCTGGAAAGTGCCCGCTAGTACATAGAGCTGGGCAGGAGAGGGCAGAGAGCACTTCCATCTGACAGCAGGTTGCAGATTGCCTCGGAAAGAGCCGTGTCCTTGGAATGTGCAGCAAATCCTCTTTCTTTGCAAACCGCGGCTAGTGTGCAGTGCAGGTACACTCTCCCCTTGCCAAATGGAGTGGGAAAGCTTTTCGCTAAGATAGAGATGACTAGAGAAGCAGAAGCGCGACTCCGGATGCATCCGAAAGGAAGTGCCGGTTCCCGGCGTCTTTCTGCTTGAAGCGGCGCTCCGGAGCGCTCCGCTGACCGCTCTACTGAGCTGTGCGCGAATTAGCCGCTTCTTCGCCTCCAAGAGGCAGAGATCGCGGTTTGCTTGGATGAGGCGAAGAACGAAGCCGCAAAGAAGCGGGCTTGTGTGCGAAGCCTTCCGACTGCTGGAGGACGGTGGCTGCCGCTCTCCTGCCTGTTGAATTCACTCTCGGCAAGCGAATGGAAAGCGTTCCAGGACAACTTGCCTGGGTTTTTACTTGGTCCTGATGCGTCCCACCTTGGCAAGTCTTGCTCGTCCCCAGAGGCTCCGAGATGCACAGAACACGGTGGCAGCTGCTGAAAAGAAGGCCAGCGGTGAGTTTGTGAACAAGCAAGAAACATAGGCAGCTGACTGTGCTTGGGAAGGAGCAGCTGCCTGGTTTTGGCAATTGCCTTCACAGCGCCCAGAAGCCCGGTGCTCTGCTGCTTTGTTTTTCGCAAGTCAGTCAATTGCACACTAGAGAAGCTGAGCCAGGCTCTTCAGCTTTGCTGCTTTTGAGCATCTGTGCTCCACTTATGCTCTGTGACATCTCTGGAGGTTGTTTGCCTCGCCCAGGCTGGAAAGTGCCCGCTAGTACATAGAGCTGGGCAGGAGAGGGCAGAGAGCACTTCCATCTGACAGCAGGTTGCAGATTGCCTCGGAAAGAGCCGTGTCCTTGGAATGTGCAGCAAATCGTCTTTCTTAGCAAACCGCGGTTAGTGTGCAGTGCAGGTACGCTCTCCCCTTGCGAAATGGAGTGGGAAAGCTTTTCGCTAAGATAGAGACGACTAGAGAAGCAGAAGCGCGGCTCCGGAGCTATCCGGAGGAAAGTGCCGCTTCCCGGCGTCTTTCGGCTTGAAGCGGCGTTCCGGAGGGCTCCGCTGCCGCTCTACTGAGCTGTGCGTGAAAATAGCCGCTTCTTCGCCTCCGGGAAGCAGAGATCGCGGTTGCTTGGAAGAGGGGGAAGAACGAAGCCGCAAAGAAGCGGGCTTGTGTGCGAAGCCTTCCGACTGCTGGAGGACGGTGGCTGCCGCTCTCCTGCCTGTTGAATTCACTCTCGGCAAGCGAATGGAAAGCGTTCCAGGACAACTTGCCTGGGTTTTTTACTTGGTCCTGATGCGTCCCACCTTGGCAAGTCTTGCTCGTCCCCAGAGGCTCCGAGATGCACAGAACACGGTGGCAGCTGCTGAAAAGAAGGGCAGCGGTGAATTTGTGAACAAGTAGGAACATAGGCAGCTGACTGTGCTTGGGAAGGAGCAGCTGCCTGGTTTTGGCAATTGCCTTCACAGCGCCCAGAAGCCCGGTGCTCTGCTGCTTTGTTTTTCGCAGTCAGTCAATTGCACACTAGTGAAGCTGAGCCAGGCTCTTCAGCTTTGCTGCTTTTGAGCATCTGTGCTCCACTTATGCTCTGTGAAATCTCTCGAGGTTGTTTGCCTCGCCCAGGCTGGAAAGTGCCCGCTAGTACATAGAGCTGGGCAGGAGAGGGCAGAGAGCACTTCCATCTGACAGCAGGTTGCAGATTGCCTCGGAAAGAGCCGTGTCCTTGGAATGTGCAGCAAATCCTCTTTCTTTGCAAACCGCGGTTAGTGTGCAGTGCAGGTACACTTTCCCCTTGCCAAATGGAGTGGGAAAGCTTTTCGCTAAGATAGAGATGACTAGAGAAGCAGAGGCGCGGCTCCGGAGCTATCCGGGGAGTAGTGCCGGTTGCCGGCGTCTTTCGGCTTGAAGCTACGCTCCGGAGCGCTCCGCTGCCACTCTACTGAGCTGTGCGCGAACTAGCCGCTTCTTCGCCTCCGAGAGGCAGAGATCGCGGTTGCTTGGAAGAGGCGAAAGAAACGAAGCCGCAAAGAAGCGGGCTTGTGTGCGAAGCCTTCCGACTGCTTGAGGACGGTGGCTGCCGCTCTCCTGCCTGTTGAATTCACTCTCGGCAAGCGAATGGAAAGCGTTCCAGGAAAACTTGCCTGGGTTTTTACTTGGTCCTGATGCGTCCCACATTGGCAAGTCTTGCTCGTCCCCAGAGGCTCCGAGATGCACAGAACACAGTGGCAGCTGCTGAAAAGAAGGGCAGAGGTGAGTTCGTCGACAAGCAAGAACATAGGCAGCTGACTGTGCTTGGGAAGGAGCAGCTGCCTGGTTTTGGCAATTACCTTCACAGCGCCCAGAAGCCCGGTGCTCTGCTGCTTTGTTTTTTCGCAGTCAGTCAATTGCACACTAGTGAAGCTGAGCCAGGCTCTTCAGCTGTGCTGCTTTTGAGCATCTGTGCTCCACTTATGCTCTTGTGACATCTCTCGAGGTTGTTTTGCCTCGCCCAGGCTGGAAAGTGCCCGCTAGTACCTAGAGCTGGGCAGGAGAGGGGCAGAGAGCACTTCCATCTGACAGCAGGTTGCAGATTGCCTCGGAAAGAGCTGTGTCCTTGGAATGTGCAGCAAATCCTCTTTCTTTGCAAACCGCGGTTAGTGTGCAGTGCAGGTACACTCTCCCCTTGCCAAATGGAGTGGGAAAGCTTTTCGCTAAGATAGAGACAACTAGAGAAGCAGAAGCGCGGCTCCGGATGCATCCGCATGGAAGTGCCGGTTTCCGGCGTCTTTCTGCTTGAAGCGGCGCTCCGGAGCGCTCCGCTGCCACTCTACTGAGCTGTGCGCGAATTAGCCGCTTCTTCGCCTCCAAGAGGCAGAGATCGCGGTTGCTTGGATGAGGCGAAGAACGAAGCCGCAAAGAAGCGGGCTTGTGTGCGAAGCCTTCCGACTGCTGGAGGACGGTGGCTGCCGCTCTCCTGCCTGTTGAATTCACTCTCTGGCAAAGCGAATGGAAAGCGTTCCAGGACAACTTGCCTGGGTTTTTACTTGGTCCTGATGCGTCCCACCTTGGAAAGTCTTGCTCGTCCCCAGAGGCTCCGAGATGCACAGAACACAGTGGCAGCTGCTGAAAAGAAGGGCAGCGGTGAGTTTTGTGAACAAGCAAGAACATAGGCAGCTGACTGTGCTTGGGAAGGAGCAGCTGCCTGGTTTTTGGCAATTGCCTTCACAGCGCCCAGAAGCCCGGTGCTCTGCTGCTTTGTTTTTCGCAGTCAGTCAATTGCACACTAGTGAAGCTGAGCCAGGCTCTTCAGCTTTGCTGCTTTTGAGCATCTGTGCTCCACTTATGCTCTGTGACATCTCTGGAGGTTGTTTGCCTCGCCCAGGCTGGAAAGTGCCCGCTAGTACATAGAGCTGGGCAGGAGAGGGCAGAGAGCACTTCCATCTGACAGCAGGTTGCAGATTGCCTCGGAAAGAGCCGTGTCCTTGGAATGTGCAGCAAATCCTCTTTCTTTGCAAACCGCGGCTAGTGTGCAGTGCAGGTACACTCTCCCCTTGCCAAATGGAGTGGGAAAGCTTTTCGCTAAGATAGAGATGACTAGAGAAGCAGAAGCGCGACTCCGGATGCATCCGAAAGGAAGTGCCGGTTCCCGGCGTCTTTCTGCTTTGAAGCGGCGCTCCGGAGCGCTCCGCTGCCGCTCTACTGAGCTAGTGCGCGAATTAGCCGCTTCTTCGCCTCCAAGAGGCAGAGATCGCGGTTTGCTTGGATGAGGCGAAGAACGAAGCCGCAAAGAAGCGGGCTTGTGTGCGAAGCCTTCCGACTGCTGGAGGACGGTGGCTGCCGCTCTCCTGCCTGTTGAATTCACTCTCGGCAAGCGAATGGAAAAGCGTTCCAGGACAACTTGCCTGGGTTTTTACTTGGTCCTGATGCGTCCCCACCTTGGCAAGTCTTGCTCGTCCCCAGAGGCTCCGAGATGCACAGAAACACGGTGGCAGCTGCTGAAAAGAAGGCCAGCGGGTGAGTTTGTGAACAAGCAAGAACATAGGCAGCTGACTGTGCTTGGGAAGGAGCAGCTGCCTGGTTTTGGGCAATTGCCCTTCACAGCGCCCAGAAGCCCGGTGCTCTGCTGCTTTGTTTTTCGCAGTCAGTCAATTGCACACTAGAGAAGCTGAGCCAGGCTCTTCAGCTTTGCTGCTTTTGAGCATCTGTGCTCCACTTATGCTCTGTGACATCTCTGGAGGTTTGTTTGCCTCGCCCAGGCTGGAAAGTGCCCGCTAGTACATAGAGCTGGGCAGGAGAGGGCAGAGAGCACTTCCATCTGACAGCAGGTTGCAGATTGCCTCGGAAAGAGCCGTGTCCTTGGAATGTGCAGCAAATCGTCTTTCTTAGCAAACCGCGGTTAGTGTGCAGTGCAGGTACGCTCTCCCCTTGCGAAATGGAGTGGGAAAGTTTTCGCTAAGATAGAGACGACTAGAGAAGCAGAAGCGCGGCTCCGGAGCTATCCGGAGGAAAGTGCCGCTTCCCGGCGTCTTTCGGCTTGAAGCGGCGTTCCGGAGGGCTCCGCTGCCGCTCTACTGAGCTGTGCGTGAAATAGCCGCTTCTTCGCCTCCGGGAAGCAGAGATCGCGGTTGCTTGGAAGAGGGGAAGAACGAAGCCGCAAAGAAGCGGGCTTGTGTGCGAAGCCTTCCGACTGCTGGAGGACGGTGGCTGCCGCTCTCCTGCCTGTTGAATTCACTCTCGGCAAGCGAATGGAAAGCGTTCCAGGACAACTTGCCTGGGTTTTTACTTGGTCCTGATGCGTCCCACCTTGGCAAGTCTTGCTCGTCCCCAGAGGCTCCGAGATGCACAGAACACGGTGGCAGCTGCTGAAAAGAAGGGCAGCGGTGAATTTGTGAACAAGTAGGAACATAGGCAGCTGACTGTGCTTGGGAAGGAGCAGCTGCCTGGTTTTGGCAATTGCCTTCACAGCGCCCAGAAGCCCGGTGCTCTGCTGCTTTGTTTTTCGCAGTCAGTCAATTGCACACTAGTGAAGCTGAGCCAGGCTCTTCAGCTTTGCTGCTTTTGAGCATCTGTGCTCCACTTATGCTCTGTGAAATCTCTCGAGGTTGTTTGCCTCGCCCAGGCTGGAAAGTGCCCGCTAGTACATAGAGCTGGGCAGGAGAGGGCAGAGAGCACTTCCATCTGACAGCAGGTTGCAGATTGCCTCGGAAAGAGCCGTGTCCTTGGAATGTGCAGCAAATCGTCTTTCTTTGCAAACCGCGGTTAGTGTGCAGTGCAGGTCCACTCTCCCCTTGCCAAATGGAGTGGGAAAGCTTTTCGCTAAGATACAGACGACTAGAGAAGCAGAAGCGCGGCTCCGGAGCTATCCGGAGGGATGTGCCGGTTCCAGGGGTCTTTCGGCAGAAGCGGCGCTCCAGAGTGCTCCGCTGCCGCTCTACTGAGCTGTGCGCGAACTAGCCGCTTCTTCGCCTCCGAGAGGCAGAGATCGCGGTTGCTTGGAAGAGGGGAAGAACGAAGCCGCAAAGAAGCGGGCTTGTGTGCGAAGCCTTCCGACTGCTGGAGGACGGTGGCTGCCGCTCTCCTGCCTGTTGAATTCGCTCTCGGCAAGCGAATAAAAAGCGTTCCAGGACAACATGCCTGGGTTTTCACTTCGTCCTGATGCGTCCCACCTTGGCAATTCTTGCTCGTTCCCAGAGGCTCCGAGATGCACAGAACACGGTGGCAGCTGCTGAAAAGAAGGGCAGCGGTGAGTTTGTCGACAAGCAAGAACATAGGCAGCTGACTGTGCTTTGGAAGGAGCAGCTGCCTGGTTTTGGCAATTGCCTTCACAGCGCCCAGAAGCCCGGTGCTCTGCTGCTTTGTTTTTCGCAGCCAGTCAATTGCACACTAGTGAAGCTGAGCCAGGCTCTTCAGCTTTGCTGCTTTTCAGAATCTGTGCTCCACTTATGCTCTGTGACATTTCTCGAGGTTGTTTGCCTCGCCCAGGCTGTAAAGTTCCCGCTAGTACATAGAGCTGGGCAGGAGAGGGCAGAAAGCACTTCCATCTGACAGCAGGTTGCAGATTGCCTCGGGAGAGCCGTGTCCTTGGAATGTGCAGCAAATCCTATTTCTTTGCAAACCGCGGCTAGTGTGCCGTGCAGGTACACTCTCCCCTTGCCAAATGGAGTGGGAAAGCTTTTCGCTAAGATAGAGACGACTAGAGAAGCAGAAGCGTGGCTCCGGAGGTATCCTGAGGGATGTGCCGGTTCCCGGCGTCTTTCGGCAGAAGCGGCGCCCCGGAGCGCTCTGCTGCCGCTCTACTGAGCTGTGCGCGAACTAGCCGCATCTTCGCCTCCGAGAGGCGGAGATCGCGATTGCTTGGAAGAGGCGAAGAACGAAGCCGCAAAGAAGCGGGCTTGTGTGCGATGCCTTCCGACTGCTGGAGGACGGTGGCTGCCGCTCTCCTGCCTGTTGAATTCACTCTTGGCAAGCGAATAAAAAGCGTTCCAGGACAACTTGCCTGGGTTTTCACTTCGTCCTGATGCGTCCCACCTTGGCAAGTCTTGCTCGTCCCCAGAGGCTCCGAGATGCACAGAACACGGTGGCAGCTGCTGAAAAGAAGGGCAGCGGTGAGTTTGTCGACAAGCAAGAACATAGGCAGCTGACTGTGCTTTGGAAGGAGCAGCTGCCTGCTTTTGTCAATTGCCTTCACAGCGCCCAGAAGCCCGGTGCTCTGCTGCTTTGTTTTTCGCAGTCAGTCAATTGCACACTAGTGAAGCTGAGCCAGGCTCTTCAGCTTTGCTGCTTTTGAGCATCTGTGCTCCACTTATGCTCTGTGACATCTCTCGAGGTTGTTTGCTTCGCCCAGGCTGGAAAGTGCCCGCTAGTACCTAGAGCTGGGCAGGAGAGGGCAGAGAGCACTTCCATCTGACAGCATGTTGCAGATTGCCCCGGAAAGAGCCGTGTCCTTGGAATGTGCAGCAAATCCTCTTTCTTTTAAAACCGCGGTTAGTGTGCAGTGCAGGTACGCTCTCCCCTTGCCAAATGGAGTGGGAAAGCTTTTCGCTAAGATAGAGACGACTAGAGAAGCAGAAGCGCGGCTCCGGAGCTATCCGGAGGGAAGTGCCGGTTCCTGGCGTCTTTCGGCAGAAGCGGCGCTTTGCCGCGCTCCGCTGCCGCTCTACTGAGCTGTGCGCGAATTAGCCGCTTCTTTCGCCTCCGAGAGGCAGAGATCGCGGTTGCTTGGAAGAGGCGAAGAAACGAAGCCGCAAAGAAGCGGGCTTGTGTGTGAAGCCTTCAGACTGCTGGAGGACGGTGGCTGCCGCTCTCCTGCCTGCTGAATTCACTCTCGGCAAGCGAATGGAAAGCGTTCCAGGACAACTTGCCTGGGTTTTCACTTCGTTTTGATGCGTCCCACCTTGGCAAGTCTTGCTCGTCCCCAGAGGCTCCGAGATGCACAGAACATGGTGGCAGCTGCTGAAAAGAAGGGCAGCGGTGAGTTTGTCAGCAAGCAAGAACATAAGCAGCTGACTGTGCTTGGGAAGGAGCAGCTGCCTGCTTTTGGCAATTGCTTTCACAGCGCCCAGAAGCCCGGTGCTCTGCTGCTCTGTTTTTCGCAGTCAATGAATTGCACACTAGTGAAGCTGAGCCAGGCTCTTCAGCTTTGCTGCTTTTTAGCATCTGTGCCCCACTTATGCTCTGTGACATCTCTCGAGGTTGTTTGCCTCGCCCAGGCTGGAAAGTGCCCGCTAGTACCTAGAGCTGGGCAGGAGAGGGCAGAGAGCACTTCCATCTGACAGCAGGTTGCAGATTGCCCCGGAAAGAGCCGTGTCCTTGGAATGTGCAGCAAATCCTCTTTCTTTTAAAACCGCGGTTAGTGTGCAGTGCAGGTACACTCTCCCCTTGCCAAATGGAGTGGGAAAGCTTTTCGCTAAGATACAGACGACTAGAGAAGCAGAAGCGCGGCTCCGGAGCTATCCGGAGGGATGTGCCGGTTCCAGGTGTCTTTCGGCAGAAGCGGCGCTCCAGAGCGCTCCGCTGCCGCTCTACTGAGCTGTGCGCGAACTAGCCGCTTCTTCGCCTCCAAGAGGCAGAGATCGCGGTTGCTTGGAAGAGGCGAAGAACGAAGCCGCAAAGAAGCGGGCTTGTGTACGAAGCCTTCCGACTGCTGGAGGACGGTGGCTGCCGCTCCCCTGCCTCTTGAATTCGCACTCGGCAAGCGAATAAAAAGCGTTCCAGGACAACATGCCTGGGTTTTCACTTCGTCCTTATGCGTCTCACCTTGGCAATTCTTGCTCGTTCCCAGAGGCTCCGAGATGCACAGAACACGGTGGCAGCTGCTGAAAAGAAGGGCAGCGGTGAGTTTGTCGACAAGCAAGAACATAGGCAGCTGACTGTGCTTTTGAAGGAGCAGCTGCCTGGTTTTGGCAATTGCCTTCACAGCGCCCAGAAGCCCGGTGCTCTGCTGCTTTGTTTTTCGCAGCCAGTCAATTGCACACTAGTGAAGCTGAGCCAGGCTCTTCAGCTTTGCTGCTTTTCAGAATCTGTGCTCCACTTATGCTCTGTGACATTTCTCGAGGTTGTTTGCCTCGCCCAGGCTGTAAAGTTCCCGCTAGTGCATAGAGCTGGGCAGGAGAGGGCAGAAAGCACTTCCATCTGACAGCAGGTTGCAGATTGCCTCGGGAGAGCCGTGTCCTTGGAATGTGCAGCAAATCCTATTTCTTTGCAAACCGCGGCTAGTGTGCCGCGCAGGTACACTCTCCCCTTGCCAAATGGAGTGGGAAAGCTTTTCGCTAAGATAGAGACGACTAGAGAAGCAGAAGCGTGGCTCCGGAGGTATCCTGAGGGATGTGCCGGTTCCCGGCGTCTTTCGGCAGAAGCGGCGCCCCGGAGCGCTCTGCTGCCGCTCTACTGAGCTGTGCGCGAACTAGCCGCATCTTCGCCTCCGAGAGGCGGAGATCGCGATTGCTTGGAAGAGGCGAAGAACGAAGCCGCAAAGAAGCGGGCTTGTGTGCGATGCCTTCCGACTGCTGGAGGACGGTGGCTGCCGCTCTCCTGCCTGTTGAATTCACTCTTGGCAAGCGAATAAAAAGCGTTCCAGGACAACTTGCCTGGGTTTTCACTTCGTCCTGATGCGTCCCACCTTGGCAAGTTTTGCTCGTCCCCAGAGGCTCCGAGATGCACAGAACACGGTGGCAGCTGCTGAAAAGAAGGGCAGCGGTGAGTTTGTCGACAAGCAAGAACATAGGCAGCTGACTGTGCTTTGGAAGGAGCAGCTGCCTGCTTTTGTCAATTGCCTTCACAGCGCCCAGAAGCCCGGTGCTCTGCTGCTTTGTTTTTCGCAGTCAGTCAATTGCACACTAGTGAAGCTGAGCCAGGCTCTTCAGCTTTGCTGCTTTTGAGCATCTGTGCTCCACTTATGCTCTGTGACATCTCTCGAGGTTGTTTGCCTCGCCCAGGCTGGAAAGTGCCCGCTAGTACCTAGAGCTGGGCAGGAGAGGGCAGAGAGCACTTCCATCTGACAGCATGTTGCAGATTGCCCCGGAAAGAGCCGTGTCCTTGGAATGTGCAGCAAATCCTCTTTCTTTTAAAACCGCGGTTAGTGTGCAGTGCAGGTACGCTCTCCCCTTTCCAAATGGAGTGGGAAAGCTTTTCGCTAAGATAGAGACGACTAGAGAAGCAGAAGCGCGGCTCCGGAGCTATCCGGAGGGAAGTGCCGGTTCCTGGCGTCTTTCGGCAGAAGCGGCGCTTTGCCGCGCTCCGCTGCCGCTCTACTGAGCTGTGCGCGAACTAGCCGCTTCTTCGCCTCCGAGAGGCAGAGATCGCGGTTGCTTGGAAGAGGGGAAGAACGAAGCCGCAAAGAAGCGGGCTTGTGTGCGAAGCCTTCCGACTGCTGGAGGATGGTGGCTGCCGCTCTCCTGCCCTTTGAATTCACTCTCAGCAAGCGAATGGAAAGCGTTCCAGGACAACTTGCCTGGGTTTTAACTTCGTCCTGATGCGTCCCACCTTGGCAAGTCTTGCTCGTCGCCAGAGGCTCCGAGATGCACAGAAGACGGTGGCAGCTGCTGAAAAGAAGGGCAGCGGTGAGTTTGTCGACAAGCAAGAACATAGGCAGCTGACTGTGCTTTGGAAGGAGCAGCTGCCTGCTTTTGGCAATTGCCTTCACAGCGCCCAGAAGCCCGGTGCTCTGCTGCTCTGTTTTTCGCAGTCAATGAATTGCACACTAGTGAAGCTGAACCAGGCTCTTCAGCTTTGCTGCTTTTGAGCATCTGTGCTCCACTTATGCTCTGTGACATCTCTCGAGGTTGTTTGCCTCGCCCAGGCTGGAAAGTGCCCGCTAGTACATAGAGCTGGGCAGGAGAGGGCAGAGAGCACTTCCATCTGACAGCAGGTTGCAGATTGCCCCGGAATGAGCCGTGTCCTTGGAATGTGCAGCAAATCCTCTTTCTTTGCAAACCGCGGTTAGTGTGCAGTGCAGGTACACTCTCCCCTTGCCAAATGGAGTGGGAAAGCTTTTCGCTAAGATAGAGACTAGAGAAGCAGAAGCGCGGCTCCGGAGCTATCCGGAGGGAAGTGTTGGTTCCTGGCGTCTTTCGGCTTGAAGCGGCGCTTTGCCGCGCTCCGCTGCCGCTCTACTGAGCTGTGCGCGAACTAGCCGCTTCTTCGCCTCCGAGAGGCAGAGATCGCGGTTGCTTGGAAGAGGCGAAGAACGAAGCCGCAATGAAGCGGGCTTGGGTGCGATGCCTTCCGACTGCTGGAGGACGGTGGCTGCCGCTCTCCTGCCTGTTGAATTCACTCTCGGCAAGCGAATAAAAAGCGTTCCAGGACAACTTGTCTGGGTTTTCACTTCGTTTTGATGCGTCCCACCTTGGCAAGTCTTGCTCGTCGCCAGAGGCTCCAAGATGCACAGAAGACGGTGGCAGCTGCTGAAAAGAAGGGCAGCGGTGAGTTTGTCGACAAGCAAGAACATAGGCAGCTGACTGTGCTTGGGAAGGAGCAGCTGCCTGGTTTTGGCAATTGCCTTCACAGCGCCCAGAAGCCCGGTGCTCTGCTCTTGGTTTTTCGCAGTCAGTGAATTGCACACTAGTGAAGCTGAGCCAGGCTCTTCAGCTTTGCTGCTTTTGAGCATCTGTGCTCCACTTATGCTCTGTGACATTTCTCGAGGTTGTTTGCCTCGCCCAGGCTGTAAAGTGCCCGCTAGTACATAGAGCTGGGCAGGAGAGGGCAGAGAGCACTTCCATCTGACAGCAGGTTGCAGATTGCCTCGGAAAGAGCCGTGTCCTTGGAATGTGCAGCAAATCCTCTTTCTTTTAAAACCGCGGTTAGTGTGCAGTGCAGGTACACTCTCCCCTTGCCAAATGGAGTGGGAAAGCTTTTCGCTAAGATAGAGATGACTAGAGGAGCAGAAGCGCGGATCCGGAGCTATCCGGAGGGAAGTGCCGGTTCCCGGTGTCTTTCGGCAGAAGCGGTGCTCCAGAGCGCTCCGCTGCCGCTCTACTGAGCTGTGCGCAAACTAGCCGCTTCTTCGCCTCCGAGAGGCAGAGATCGCGGTTGCTTGGAAGAGGCGAAGAACGAAGCCGCAATGAAGCGGCTTGTGTGCGAAGCCTTCCGACTGCTGGAGGATGGTGGCTGCCGCTCTCCTGCCTGTTGAATTCACTCTCGGCAAGCGAATGGAAAGCGTTCCAGGACAACTTTCCTGGGTTTTCACTTCATCCTGATGCGTCCCACCGTGACGAGTCTTGCGCGTCCCCAGAGCCTCCGAGATGCACAGAACACGGTGGCAGCTGCTGAAAAGAAGGGCAGCGGTGAGTTTGTCGACAAGCAAGAACATAGGCAGCTGACTGTGCTTGGGAAGGAGCAGCTTCCTGGTTTTGGCAATTGCCTTCACAGCGCCCAGAAGCCCGGTGCTCTGCTGCTTTGTTTTTCGCAGTCAATGAATTGCACACTAGTGAAGCTGAGCCAGGCTCTTCAGCTTTGCTGCTTTTTTAGCATCTGTGCTCCACTTATGCTCTGTGACATCTCTCGAGGTTGTTTGCCTCGGCCAGGCTGGTAAGTGCCCGCTAGTACCTAGAGCTGGGCAGGAGAGGGCAGAGAGCACTTCCATCTGACAGCAGGTTGCAGATTGCCTCGGAAAGAGCCGTGTCCTTGGAATGTGCAGCAAATCCTCTTTCTTTTCAAACCGCGGTTAGTGTGCAGTGCAGGTACACTCTCCCCTTGCCAAATGGAGTGGGAAAGCTTTTCGCTAAGATAGAGACGACTAGAGAAGCAGAAGCGTGGCTCCGGAGGTATCCGGAGGGAAGTGCCGGTTCCCGGCGTCTTTCGGCAGAAGCGGCGCTCTGGAGCGCTCCGCTGCCGCTCTACTGAGCTGTGCGCAAACTAGCCGCTTCTTCGCCTACGAGAGGCAGAGATCGCAGATGCTCTGAAGAGGCGAAGAACGAAGCCGCAAAGAAGCGGGCTTGTGTGCGAAGCCTTCCGACTGCTGGAGGACGGTGGCTGCCGCTCTCCTGCCTGTTGAATTCACTCTCGGCAAGCGAATGGAAAGCGTTCCAGGACAACTTGCCTGGGTTTTCACTTCGTCCTGATGCGTCCCACCTTGGCAATTCTTGCTCGTTCCCAGAGGCTCCGAGATGCACAGAACACGGTGGCAGCTGCTGAAAAGAAGGGCAGCGGTGAGTTTGTCGACAAGCAAGAACATAGGCAGCTGACTGTGCTTTGGAAGGAGCAGCTGCCTGGTTTTGGCAATTGCCTTCACAGCGCCCAGAAGCCCGGTGCTCTGCTGCTTTGTTTTTCGCAGCCAGTCAATTGCACACTAGTGAAGCTGAGCCAGGCTCTTCAGCTTTGCTGCTTTTGAGCATCTGTGCTCCACCTATGCTCTGTGACATCTCTCGAGGTTATTTGCCTCGGCCAGGCTGGAAAGTGCCCGCTAGTACATAGAGCTGGGCAGGAGAGGGCAGAGAGCACTTCCATCTGACAGCAGGTTGCAGATTGCCTCGGAAAGAGCCGTGTCCCTGGAATGTGCAGCAAATCCTGTTTCTTTTCAAACCGCGGTTAGTGTGCAGGGCAGGTACACTTTCCCCTTGCCAAATGGAGTGGGAAAGCTTTTCGCTAAGATAGAGACGACTAGAGAAGCAGAAGCGCGGCTCCGGAGCTATCCGGAGGAATGTGCTGGTTCCCGGTGTCTTTCGTCAGAAGCGGCGCTCCAGAGCGCTCCGCTGCCGCTCTACTGAGCTGTGCGCGAACTAGCCGCTTCTCCGCCTCCGAGAGGCAGAGATCGCAGTTGCTTGGAAGAGGCGAAGAACGAAGCCGCAAAGAAGCGGGCTTGTGTGCGAAGCCTTCCGACTGCTGGAAAACGGTGGCTGCCGCTCTCCTGCCTCTTGAATTCGCTCTCGGCAAGCGAATAAAAAGCGTTCCAGGACAACATGCCTGGGTTTTCACTTCGTCCTGATGCGTCCCACCTTGGCAATTCTTGCTCGTTCCCAGAGGCTCCGAGATGCACAGAACACGGTGGCAGCTGCTGAAAAGAAGGGCAGCGGTGAGTTTGTCGACAAGCAAGAACATAGGCAGCTGACTGTGCTTGGGAAGGAGCAGCTGCCTGGTTTTGGCAATTGCCTTCACAGCGCCCAGAAGCCCGGTGCTCTGCTGCTTTGTTTTTCGCAGTCAGTCAATTGCACACTAGTGAAGCTGAGCCAGGCTCTTCAGCTTTGCTGCTTTTGAGCATCTGTGCTCCACTTATGCTCTGTGACATCTCTCGAGGTTGTTTGCCTCGCCCAGGCTGGAAAGTGCCCGCTAGTACATAGAGCTGGGCAGGAGAGGGCAGAGAGCACTTCCATCTGACAGCAGGTTGCAGATTGCCCCGGAAAGAGCCGTGTCCTTGGAATGTGCAGCAAATCCTCTTTCTTTTAAAACCGCGGTTAGTGTGCAGTGCAGGTACGCTCTTCCCTTGCCAAATGGAGTGGGAAAGCTTTTCGCTAAGATAGAGACGACTAGAGAAGCAGAAGCGCGGCTCCGGAGCTATCCGGAGGGAAGTGCCGGTTCCTGGCGTCTTTCGGCAGAAGCGGCGCTTTGCCGCGCTCCGCTGCCGATCTACTGAGCTGTGCGCGAACTAGCCGCTTCTTCGCCTCCGAGAGGCAGAGATCACGGTTGCTTGGAAGAGGCGAAGAACGAAGCCGCAATGAAGCGGGCTTGTGTGCGAAGCCTTCCGACTGCTGGAGGACGGTGGCTGCCGCTCTCCTGCCTGTTGAATTCACTCTCGGCAAGCGAATGGAAAGCGTTCCAGGACAACTTGCCTGGGTTTTCACTTCGTCCTGATGCATCCCACCTTGGCAAGTCTTGCTCGTCCCCAGAGGCTCCGAGATGCACAGAAGACGGTGGCAGCTGCTGAAAAGAAGGGCAGCGGTGAGTTTGTCGACAAGCAAGAACATAGGCAGCTGACTGTGCTTTGGAAGGAGCAGCTGCCTGGTTTTGGCAATTGCCTTCACAGCGCCCAGAAGCCCGGTGCTCTGCTGCTTTGTTTTTCGCAGCCAGTCAATTGCACACTAGTGAAGCTGAGCCAGGCTCTTCAGCTTTGCTGCTTTTGAGCATCTGTGCTCCACCTATGCTCTGTGACATCTCTCGAGGTTATTTGCCTCGGCCAGGCTGGAAAGTGCCCGCTAGTACATAGAGCTGGGCAGGAGAGGGCAGAGAGCACTTCCATCTGACAGCAGGTTGAAGATTGCCTCGGAAAGAGCCGTGTCCCTGGAATGTGCAGCAAATCCTGTTTCTTTTCAAACCGCGGTTAGTGTGCAGGGCAGGTACACTTTCCCCTTGCCAAATGGAGTGGGAAAGCTTTTCGCTAAGATAGAGACGACTAGAGAAGCAGAAGCGCGGCTCCGGAGCTATCCGGAGGAATGTGCTGGTTCCCGGTGTCTTTCGTCAGAAGCGGCGCTCCAGAGCGCTCCGCTGCCGCTCTACTGAGCTGTGCGCGAACTAGCCGCTTCTCCGCCTCCGAGAGGCAGAGATCGCAGTTGCTTGGAAGAGGCGAAGAACGAAGCCGCAAAGAAGCGGGCTTGTGTGCGAAGCCTTCCGACTGCTGGAGGACGGTGGCTGCCGCTCTCCTGCCTGTTGAATTCGCTCTCGGCAAGCGAATACAAAGCGTTCCAGGACAACATGCCTGGGTTTTCACTTCGTCCTGATGCGTCCCACCTTGGCAATTCTTGCTCGTTCCCAGAGGCTCCGAGATGCACAGAACACGGTGGCAGCTGCTGAAAAGAAGGGCAGCGGTGAGTTTGTCGACAAGCAAGAACATAGGCAGCTGACTGTGCTTGGGAAGGAGCAGCTGCCTGCTTTTGTCAATTGCCTTCACAGCGCCCAGAAGCCCGGTGCTCTGCTGCTTTGTTTTTCGCAGTCAGTCAATTGCACACTAGTGAAGCTGAGCCAGGCTCTTCAGCTTTGCTGCTTTTGAGCATCTGTGCTCCACTTATGCTCTGTGACATCTCTCGAGGTTGTTTGCCTCGCCCAGGCTGGAAAGTGCCCGCTAGTACATAGAGCTGGGCAGGAGAGGGCAGAGAGCACTTCCATCTGACAGCAGGTTGCAGATTGCCCCGGAAAGAGCCGTGTCCTTGGAATGTGCAGCAAATCCTCTTTCTTTTAAAACCGCGGTTAGTGTGCAGTGCAGGTACGCTCTCCCCTTGCCAAATGGAGTGGGAAAGCTTTTCGCTAAGATAGAGACGACTAGAGAAGCAGAAGCGCGGCTCCGGAGCTATCCGGAGGGAAGTGCCGGTTCCTGGCGTCTTTCGGCAGAAGCGGCGCTTTGCCGCGCTCCGCTGCTGATCTACTGAGCTGTGCGCGAACTAGCCGCTTCTTCGCCTCCGAGAGGCAGAGATCGCGGTTGCTTGGAAGAGGCGAAGAACGAAGCCGCAAAGAAGCGGGCTTGTGTACGAAGCCTTCCGACTGCTGGAGGACGGTGGCTGCCGCTCTCCTGCCTGCTGAATTCACTCTCGGCAAGCGAATGGAAAGCGTTCCAGGACAACTTGCCTGGGTTTTCACTTCGTTCTGATGCGTCCCACCTTGGCAAGTCTTGCTCGTCCTCAGAGGCTCCGAGATGCACAGAACATGGTGGCAGCTGCTGAAAAGAAGGGCAGCGGTGAGTTTGTCGACAAGCAAGAACATAAGCAGCTGACTGTGCTTTGGAAGGAGCAGCTGCCTGCTTTTGTCAATTGCCTTCACAGCGCCCAGAAGCCCGGTGCTCTGCTGCTCTGTTTTTCGCAGTCAATGAATTGCACACTAGTGAAGCTGAGCCAGGCTCTTCAGCTTTGCTGCTTTTGAGCATCTGTGCTCCACTTATGCTCTGTGACATCTCTCGAGGTTGTTTGCCTCGCCCAGGCTGGAAAGTGCCCGCTAGTACCTAGAGCTGGGCAGGAGAGGGCAGCGAGCACTTCCATCTGACAGCAGGTTGCAGATTGCCCCGGAAAGAGCCGTGTCCTTGGAATGTGCAGCAAATCCTCTTTCTTTTAAAACCGCGGTTAGTGTGCAGTGCAGGTACACTCTCCCCTTGCCAAATGGAGTGGGAAAGCTTTTCGCTAAGATACAGACGACTAGAGAAGCAGAAGCGCGGCTCCGGAGCTATCCGGAGGGATGTGCCGGTTCCAGGTGTCCTTCGGCAGAGGCGGCGCTCCAGAGCGCTCCGCTGCCGCTCTACTGAGCTGTGCGCGAACTAGCCGCTTCTTCGCCTCCGAGAGGCAGAGATCGCGGTTGCTTGGAAGAGGCGAAGAACGAAGCCGCAAAGAAGCGGGCTTGTGTACGAAGCCTTCCGACTGCTGGAGGACGGTGGCTGCCGCTCTCCTGCCTGCTGAATTCACTCTCGGCAAGCGAATGGAAAGCGTTCCAGGACAACTTGCCTGGGTTTTCACTTCGTTCTGATGCGTCCCACCTTAGCAAGTCTTGCTCGTCCCCAGAGGCTCCGAGATGCACAGAACATGGTGGCAGCTGCTGAAAAGAAGGGCAGCGGTGAGTTTGTCAACAAGCAAGAACATAAGCAGCTGACTGTGTTTGTGAAGGAGCAGCTGCCTGCTTTTGGCAATTGCCTTCACAGCGCCCAGAAGCCCGGTGCTCTGCTGCTCTGTTTTTCGCAGTCAATGAATTGCACACTAGTGAAGCTGAGCCAGGCTCTTCAGCTTTGCTGCTTTTGAGCATCTGTGCTCCACTTATGCTCTGTGACATCTCTCGAGGTTGTTTGCCTCGGCCAGGCTGGAAAGTGCCCGCTAGTACCTAGAGCTGGGCAGGAGAGGGCAGAGAGCACTTCCATCTGACAGAAGGTTGCAGATTGCCCCGGAAAGAGCCGTGTCCTTGGAATGTGCAGCAAATCCTCTTTCTTTTAAAACCGCGGTTAGTGTGCAGTGCAGGTACACTCTCCCCTTGCCAAATGGAGTGGGAAAGCTTTTCGCTAAGATACAGACGACTAGAGAAGCAGAAGCGCGGCTCCGGAGCTATCCGGAGGGATGTGCCGGTTCCAGGGGTCTTTCGGCAGAAGCGGCGCTCCAGAGTGCTCCGCTGCCGCTCTACTGAGCTGTGCGCGAACTAGCCGCTTCTTCGCCTCCGAGAGGCAGAGATCGCGGTTGCTTGGAAGAGGGGAAGAACGAAGCCGCAAAGAAGCGGGCTTGTGTGCGAAGCCTTCCGACTGCTGGAGGACGGTGGCTGCCGCTCTCCTGCCTGTTGAATTCGCTCTCGGCAAGCGAATAAAAAGCGTTCCAGGACAACATGCCTGGGTATTCACTTCGTCCTGATGCGTCCCACCTTGGCAATTCTTGCTCGTTCCCAGAGGCTCCGAGATGCACAGAACACGGTGGCAGCTGCTGAAAAGAAGGGCAGCGGTGAGTTTGTCGACAAGCAAGAACATAGGCAGCTGACTGTGCTTGGGAAGGAGCAGCTGCCTGCTTTTGTCAATTGCCTTCACAGCGCCCAGAAGCCCGGTGCTCTGCTGCTTTGTTTTTCGCAGCCAGTCAATTGCACACTAGTGAAGCTGAGCCAGGCTCTTCAGCTTTGCTGCTTTTCAGAATCTGTGCTCCACTTATGCTCTGTGACATTTCTCGAGGTTGTTTGCCTCGCCCAGGCTGTAAAGTTCCCGCTAGTACATAGAGCTGGGCAGGAGAGGGCAGAAAGGCACTTCCATCTGACAGCAGGTTGCAGATTGCCTCGGGAGAGCCGTGTCCTTGGAATGTGCAGCAAATCCTATTTCTTTGCAAACCGCGGCTAGTTTGCCGTGCAGGTACACTCTCCCATTGCCAAATGGAGTGGGAAAGCTTTTCGCTAAGATAGAGACGACTAGAGAAGCAGAAGCGCGGCTCCGGAGCTATCCGGAGGGAAGTGCCGGTTCCTTGCGTCTTTCGGCAGAAGCGGCGCTTTGCCGCGCTCCGCTGCCGATCTACTGAGCTGTGCGCGAACTAGCCGCTTCTTCGCCTCCGAGAGGCAGAGATCGCGGTTGCTTGGAAGAGGCGAAGAACGAAGCCGCAAAGAAGCGGGCTTGTGTGTGAAGCCTTCAGACTGCTGGAGGACGGTGGCTGCCGCTCCCCTGCCTCTTGAATTCGCACTCGGCAAGCGAATAAAAAGCGTTCCAGGACAACATGCCTGGGTTTTCACTTCGTCCTTATGCGTCTCACCTTGGCAATTATTGCTCGTTCCCAGAGGCTCCGAGATGCACAGAACACGGTGGCAGCTGCTGAAAAGAAGGGCAGCGGTGAGTTTGTCGACAAGCAAGAACATAGGCAGCTGACTGTGCTTTGGAAGGAGCAGCTGCCTGGTTTTGGCAATTGCCTTCACAGCGCCCAGAAGCCCGGTGCTCTGCTGCTTTGTTTTTCGCAGCCAGTCAATTGCACACTAGTGAAGCTGAGCCAGGCTCTTCAGCTTTGCTGCTTTTCAGAATCTGTGCTCCACTTATGCTCTGTGACATTTCTCGAGGTTGTTTGCCTCGCCCAGGCTGTAAAGTTCCCGCTAGTACATAGAGCTGGGCAGGAGAGGGTAGAAAGCACTTCCATCTGACAGCAGGTTGCAGATTGCCTCGGGAGAGCCGTGTCCTTGGAATGTGCAGCAAATCCTATTTCTTTGCAAACCGCGGTTAGTGTGCAGTGCAGGTACACTCTCCCCTTGCCAAATGGAGTGGGAAAGCTTTTCGCTAAGATAGAGACGACTAGAGAAGCAGAAGCGTGGCTCCGGAGGTATCCTGAGGGATGTGCCGGTCTTGGCGTCTTTCGGCAGAAGCGGCGCCCCGGAGCGCTCTGCTGCCGCTCTACTGAGCTGTGCGCGAACTAGCCGCATCTTCGCCTCCGAGAGGCAGAGATCGCGATTGCTTGGAAGAGGCGAAGAACGAAGCCGCAAAGAAGCGGGCTTGTGTGCGATGCCTTCCGACTGCTGGAGGACGGTGGCTGCCGCTCTCCTGCCTGTTGAATTCACTCTTGGCAAGCGAATAAAAAGCGTTCCAGGACAACTTGCCTGGGTTTTCACTTCGTCCTGATGCGTCCCACCTTGGCAAGTTTTGCTCGTCCCCAGAGGCTCCGAGATGCACAGAAGACGGTGGCAGCTGCTGAAAAGAAGGGCAGCGGTGAGTTTGTCGACAAGAAAGAACATAGGCAGCTGAGTGTGCTTTGGAAGGAGCAGCTGCCTGCTTTTGTCAATTGCCTTCACAGCGCCCAGAAGCCCGGTGCTCTGCTGCTTTGTTTTTCGCAGTCAGTCAATTGCACACTAGTGAAGCTGAGCCAGGCTCTTCAGCTTTGCTGCTTTTGAGCATCTGTGCTCCACTTATGCTCTGTGACATCTCTCGAGGTTGTTTGCTTCGCCCAGGCTGGAAAGTGCCCGCTAGTACCTAGAGCTGGGCAGGAGAGGGCAGAGAGCACTTCCATCTGACAGCATGTTGCAGATTGCCCCGGAAAGAGCCGTGTCCTTGGAATGTGCAGCAAATCCTCTTTCTTTTAAAACCGCGGTTAGTGTGCAGTGCAGGTACGCTCTCCCCTTGCCAAATGGAGTGGGAAAGCTTTTCGCTAAGATAGAGACGACTAGAGAAGCAGAAGCGCGGCTCCGGAGCTATCCGGAGGGAAGTGCCGGTTCCTGGCGTCTTTCGGCAGAAGCGGCGCTTTGCCGCGCTCCGCTGCCGATCTACTTAGCTGTGCGCGAACTAGCCGCTTCTTCGCCTCCGAGAGGCAGAGATCGCGGTTGCTTGGAAGAGGGGAAGAACGAAGCCGCAAAGAAGCGGGCTTGTGTGTGAAGCCTTCAGACTGCTGGAGGACGGTGGCTGCCGCTCTCCTGCCTGCTGAATTCACTCTCGGCAAGCGAATGGAAAGCGTTCCAGGACAACTTGCCTAGGTTTTCACTTCGTTTTGATGCGTCCCACCTTGGCAAGTCTTGCTCGTCCCCAGAGGCTCCGAGATGCACAGAACATGGTGGCAGCTGCTGAAAAGAAGGGCAGCGGTGAGTTTGTCAACAAGCAAGAACATAAGCAGCTGACTGTGCTTGGGAAGGAGCAGCTGCCTGCTTTTGGCAATTGCTTTCACAGCGCCCAGAAGCCCGGTGCTCTGCTGCTCTGTTTTTCGCAGTCAATGAATTGCACACTAGTGAAGCTGAGCCAGGCTCTTCAGCTTTGCTGCTTTTTAGCATCTGTGCCCCACTTATGCTCTGTGACATCTCTCGAGGTTGTTTGCCTCGCCCAGGCTGGAAAGTGCCCGCTAGTACCTAGAGCTGGGCAGGAGAGGGCAGAGAGCACTTCCATCTGACAGCAGGTTGCAGATTGCCCCGGAAAGAGCCGTGTCCTTGGAATGTGCAGCAAATCCTCTTTCTTTTAAAACCGCGGTTAGTGTGCAGTGCAGGTACACTCTCCCCTTGCCAAATGGAGTGGGAAAGCTTTTCGCTAAGATAGAGACGACTAGAGAAGCAGAAGCGCGGCTCCGGAGCTATCCGGAGGAATGTGCTGGTTCCCGGTGTCTTTCGTCAGAAGCGGCGCTCCAGAGCGCTCCGCTGCCGCTCTACTGAGCTGTGCGCGAACTAGCCGCTTCTCCGCCTCCGAGAGGCAGAGATCGCAGTTGCTTGGAAGAGGCGAAGAACGAAGCCGCAAAGAAGCGGGCTTGTGTGCGAAGCCTTCCGACTGCTGGAAAACGGTGGCTGCCGCTCTCCTGCCTCTTGAATTCGCTCTCGGCAAGCGAATAAAAAGCGTTCCAGGACAACATGCCTGGGTTTTCACTTCGTCCTGATGCGTCCCACCTTGGCAATTCTTGCTCGTTCCCAGAGGCTCCGAGATGCACAGAACACGGTGGCAGCTGCTGAAAAGAAGGGCAGCGGTGAGTTTGTCGACAAGCAAGAACATAGGCAGCTGACTGTGCTTGGGAAGGAGCAGCTGCTGCTTTTGGCAATTGCCTTCACAGCGCCCAGAAGCCCGGTGCTCTGCTGCTTTGTTTTTCGCAGTCAGTCAATTGCACACTAGTGAAGCTGAGCCAGGCTCTTCAGCTTTGCTGCTTTTGAGCATCTGTGCTCCACTTATGCTCTGTGACATCTCTCGAGGTTGTTTGCCTCGCCCAGGCTGGAAAGTGCCCGCTAGTACATAGAGCTGGGCAGGAGAGGGCAGAGAGCACTTCCATCTGACAGCAGGTTGCAGATTGCCCCGGAAAGAGCCGTGTCCTTGGAATGTGCAGCAAATCCTCTTTCTTTTAAAACCGCGGTTAGTGTGCAGTGCAGGTACGCTCTCCCCTTGCCAAATGGAGTGGGAAAGCTTTTCGCTAAGATAGAGACGACTAGAGAAGCAGAAGCGCGGCTCCGGAGCTATCCGGAGGGAAGTGCCGGTTCCTGGCGTCTTTCGGCAGAAGCGGCGCTTTGCCGCGCTCCGCTGCCGCTCTACTGAGCTGTGCGCGAACTAGCCGCTTCTTCGCCTCCGAGAGGCAGAGATCGCGGTTGCTTGGAAGAGGCGAAGAACGAAGCCGCAAAGAAGCGGGCTTGTGTACGAAGCCTTCCGACTGCTGGAGGACGGTGGCTGCCGCTCTCCTGCCTGCTGAATTCACTCTCGGCAAGCGAATGGAAAGCGTTCCAGGACAACTTGCCTGGGTTTTCACTTCGTTCTGATGCGTCCCACCTTGGCAAGTCCTGCTCGTCCCCAGAGGCTCCGAGATGCACAGAACATGGTGGCAGCTGCTGAAAAGAAGGGCAGCGGTGAGTTTGTCAACAAGCAAGAACATAAGCAGCTGACTGTGTTTGTGAAGGAGCAGCTGCCTGCTTTTGGCAATTGCCTTCACAGCGCCCAGAAGCCCGGTGCTCTGCTGCTCTGTTTTTCGCAGTCAATGAATTGCACACTAGTGAAGCTGAGCCAGGCTCTTCAGCTTTGCTGCTTTTGAGCATCTGTGCTCCACTTATGCTCTGTGACATCTCTCGAGGTTGTTTGCCTCGGCCAGGCTGGAAAGTGCCCGCTAGTACCTAGAGCTGGGCAGGAGAGGGCAGAGAGCACTTCCATCTGACAGCAGGTTGCAGATTGCCCCGGAAAGAGCCGTGTCCTTGGAATGTGCAGCAAATCCTCTTTCTTTTAAAACCGCGGTTAGTGTGCAGTGCAGGTCCACTCTCCCCTTGCCAAATGGAGTGGGAAAGCTTTTCGCTAAGATACAGACGACTAGAGAAGCAGAAGCGCGGCTCCGGAGATATCCGGAGGGATGTGCCGGTTCCAGGTGTCTTTCGGCAGAAGCGGCGCTCCAGAGTGCTCCGCTGCCGCTCTACTGAGCTGTGCGCGAACTAGCCGCTTCTTCGCCTCCGAGAGGCAGAGATCGCGGTTGCTTGGAAGAGGGGAAGAACGAAGCCGCAAAGAAGCGGGCTTGTGTGCGAAGCCTTCCGACTGCTGGAGGACGGTGGCTGCCGCTCTCCTGCCTGTTGAATTCGCTCTCGGCAAGCGAATAAAAAGCGTTCCAGGACAACATGCCTGGGTTTTCACTTCGTCCTGATGCGTCCCACCTTGGCAATTCTTGCTCGTTCCCAGAGGCTCCGAGATGCACAGAACACGGTGGCAGCTGCTGAAAAGAAGGGCAGCGGTGAGTTTGTCGACAAGCAAGAACATAGGCAGCTGACTGTGCTTTGGAAGGAGCAGCTGCCTGGTTTTGGCAATTGCCTTCACAGCGCCCAGAAGCCCGGTGCTCTGCTGCTTTGTTTTTCGCAGCCAGTCAATTGCACACTAGTGAAGCTGAGCCAGGCTCTTCAGCTTTGCTGCTTTTCAGAATCTGTGCTCCACTTATGCTCTGTGACATTTCTCGAGGTTGTTTGCCTCGCCCAGGCTGTAAAGTTCCCGCTAGTACATAGAGCTGGGCAGGAGAGGGCAGAAAGCACTTCCATCTGACAGCAGGTTGCAGATTGTCTCGGGAGAGCCGTGTCCTTGGAATGTGCAGCAAATCCTATTTCTTTGCAAACCGCGGCTAGTTTGCCGTGCAGGTACACTCTCCCCTTGCCAAATGGAGTGGGAAAGCTTTTCGCTAAGATAGAGACGACTAGAGAAGCAGAAGCGTGGCTCCGGAGGTATCCTGAGGGATGTGCCGGTTCCCGGCGTCTTTCGGCAGAAGCGGCGCCCCGGAGCGCTCTGCTGCCGCTCTACTGAGCTGTGCGCGAACTAGCCGCATCTTCGCCTCCGAGAGGCGGAGATCGCGATTGCTTGGAAGAGGCGAAGAACGAAGCCGCAAAGATGCGGGCTTGTGTGCGATGCCTTCCGACTGCTGGAGGACGGTGGCTGCCGCTCTCCTGCCTGTTGAATTCACTCTTGGCAAGCGAATAAAAAGCGTTCCAGGACAACTTGCCTGGGTTTTCACTTCGTCCTGATGCGTCCCACCTTGGCAAGTTTTGCTCGTCCCCAGAGGCTTCGAGATGCACAGAACACGGTGGCAGCTGCTGAAAAGAAGGGCAGCGGTGAGTTTGTCGACAAGCAAGAACATAGGCAGCTGACTGTGCTTTGGAAGGAGCAGCTGCCTGCTTTTGGTAATTGCTTTCACAGCGCCCAGAAGCCCGGTGCTCTGCTGCTCTGTTTTTCGCAGCCAGTCAATTGCACACTAGTGAAGCTGAGCCAAGCTCTTCAGCTTTGCTGCTTTTCAGAATCTGTGCTCCACTTATGCTCTGTGATAATTTCTCGAGGTTGTTTGCCTCGGCCAGGCTGGAAAGTGCCCGCTAGTACCTAGAGCTGGGCAGGAGAGGGCAGAGAGCACTTCCATCTGACAGCATGTTGCAGATTGCCCCGGAAAGAGCCGTGTCCTTGGAATGTGCAGCAAATCCTCTTTCTTTTAAAACCGCGGTTAGTGTGCAGTGCAGGTACACTCTCCCCTTGCCAAATGGAGTGGGAAAGCTTTTCGCTAAGATACAGACGACTAGAGAAGCAGAAGCGCGGCTCCGGAGCTATCCGGAGGGATGTGCCGGTTCCAGGTGTCTTTCGGCAGAAGCGGCGCTCCAGAGCGCTCCGCTGCCGCTCTACTGAGCTGTGCGCGAACTAGCCGCTTCTTCGCCTCCGAGAGGCAGAGATCGCGGTTGCTTGGAAGAGGCGAAGAACGAAGCCGCAAAGAAGCGGGCTTGTGTACGAAGCCTTCCGACTGCTGGAGGACGGTGGCTGCCGCTCCCCTGCCTGTTGAATTCGCTCTCGGCAAGCGAATAAAAAGCGTTCCAGGACAACATGCCTGGGTTTTCACTTCGTCCTTATGCGTCCCACCTTGGCAATTCTTGCTCGTTCCCAGAGGCTCCGAGATGCACAGAACACGGTGGCAGCTGCTGAAAAGAAGGGCAGCGGTGAGTTTGTCGACAAGCAAGAGCATAGGCAGCTGACTGTGCTTTGGAAGGAGCAGCTGCCTGGTTTTGGCAATTGCCTTCACAGCGCCCAGAAGCCCGGTGCTCTGCTGCTTTGTTTTTCGCAGTCAGTCAATTGCACACTAGTGAAGCTGAGCCAGGCTCTTCAGCTTTGCTGCTTTTGAGCATCTGTGCTCCACTTATGCTCTGTGACATCTCTCGAGGTTGTTTGCCTCGCCCAGGCTGGAAAGTGCCCGCTAGTACCTAGAGCTGGGCAGGAGAGGGCAGAGAGCACTTCCATCTGACAGCATGTTGCAGATTGCCCCGGAAAGAGCCGTGTCCTTGGAATGTGCAGCAAATCCTCTTTCTTTTAAAACCGCGGTTAGTGTGCAGTGCAGGTACGCTCTCCCCTTGCCAAATGGAGTGGGAAAGCTTTTCGCTAAGATAGAGACGACTAGAGAAGCAGAAGCGCGGCTCCGGAGCTATCCGGAGGGATATGCCGGTTCCTGGCGTCTTTCGGCAGAAGCGGCGCTTTGCCGCGCTCCGCTGCCGCTCTACTGAGCTGTGCGCGAACTAGCCGCTTCTTCGCCTCCGAGAGGCAGAGATCGCGGTTGCTTGGAAGAGGGGAAGAACGAAGCCGCAAAGAAGCGGGCTTGTGTGCGAAGCCTTCCGACTGCTGGAGGATGGTGGCTGCCGCTCTCCTGCCCTTTGAATTCACTCTCAGCAAGCGAATGGAAAGCGTTCCAGGACAACTTGCCTGGGTTTTAACTTCGTCCTGATGCGTCCCACCTTGGCAAGTCTTGCTCGTCGCCAGAGGCTCCGAGATGCACAGAAGACGGTGGCAGCTGCTGAAAAGAAGGGCAGCGGTGAGTTTGTCGACAAGCAAGAACATAGGCAGCTGACTGTGCTTTGGAAGGAGCAGCTGCCTGCTTTTGTCAATTGCCTTCACAGCGCCCAGAAGCCCGGTGCTCTGCTGCTTTGTTTTTCGCAGTCAGTCAATTGCACACTAGTGAAGCTGAGCCAGGCTCTTCAGCTTTGCTGCTTTTGAGCATCTGTGCTCCACTTATGCTCTGTGACATCTCTCGAGGTTGTTTGCCTCGCCCAGGCTGGAAAGTGCCCGCTAGTACCTAGAGCTGGGCAGGAGAGGGCAGAGAGCACTTCCATCTGACAGCATGTTGCAGATTGCCCCGGAAAGAGCCGTGTCCTTGGAATGTGCAGCAAATCCTCTTTCTTTTAAAACCGCGGTTAGTGTGCAGTGCAGGTACGCTCTCCCCTTGCCAAATGGAGTGGGAAAGCTTTTCGCTAAGATAGAGACGACTAGAGAAGCAGAAGCGCGGCTCCGGAGCTATCCGGAGGGAAGTGCCGGTTCCTGGCGTCTTTCGGCAGAAGCGGCGCTTTGCCGCGCTCCGCTGCCGCTCTACTGAGCTGTGCGCGAACTAGCCGCTTCTTCGCCTCCGAGAGGCAGAGATCGCGGTTGCTTGGAAGAGGGGAAGAACGAAGCCGCAAAGAAGCGGGCTTGTGTGCGAAGCCTTCCGACTGCTGGAGGATGGTGGCTGCCGCTCTCCTGCCCTTTGAATTCACTCTCAGCAAGCGAATGGAAAGCGTTCCAGGACAACTTGCCTGGGTTTTAACTTCGTCCTGATGCGTCCCACCTTGGCAAGTCTTGCTCGTCGCCAGAGGCTCCGAGATGCACAGAAGACGGTGGCAGCTGCTGAAAAGAAGGGCAGCGGTGAGTTTGTCGACAAGCAAGAACATAGGCAGCTGACTGTGCTTTGGAAGGAGCAGCTGCCTGCTTTTGGCAATTGCCTTCACAGCGCCCAGAAGCCCGGTGCTCTGCTGCTCTGTTTTTCGCAGTCAATGAATTGCACACTAGTGAAGCTGAACCAGGCTCTTCAGCTTTGCTGCTTTTGAGCATCTGTGCTCCACTTATGCTCTGTGACATTTCTCGAGGTTGTTTGCCTCGCCCAGGCTGTAAAGTGCCCGCTAGTACATCGAGCTGGGCAGGAGAGGGCAGAGAGCACTTCCATCTGACAGCAGGTTGCAGATTGCCTCGGAAAGAGCCGTGTCCTTGGAATGTGCAGCAAATCCTCTTTCTTTTCAAACCGCGGTTAGTGTGCAGTGCAGGTACACTCTCCCCTTGCCAAATGGAGTGGGAAAGCTTTTCGCTAAGATAGAGATGACTAGAGGAGCAGAAGCGCGGATTAGGAGCTATCCGGAGGGAAGTGCCGGTTCCCGGTGTCTTTCGGCAGAAGCGGTGCTCCAGAGCGCTCCGCTGCCGCTCTACTGAGCTGTGCGCAAACTAGCCGCTTCTTCGCCTCCGAGAGGCAGAGATCGCGGTTGCTTGGAAGAGGCGAAGAACGAAGCCGCAATGAAGCGGGCTTGTGTGCGAAGCCTTCCGACTGCTGGAGGATGGTGGCTGCCGCTCTCCTGCCTGTTGAATTCACTCTCGGCAAGCGAATGGAAAGCGTTCCAGGACAACTTGCCTGGGTTTTCACTTCATCCTGATGCGTCCCACCTTGGCAAGTCTTGCTCGTCCCCAGAGCCTCCGAGATGCACAGAACACGGTGGCAGCTGCTGAAAAGAAGGGCAGCGGTGAGTTTGTCGACAAGCAAGAACATAGGCAGCTGACTGTGCTTGGGAAGGAGCAGCTGCCTGGTTTTGGCAATTGCCTTCACAGCGCCCAGAAGCCCGGTGCTCTGCTGCTTTGTTTTTCGCAGTCAATGAATTGCACACTAGTGAAACTGAGCCAGGCTCTTCAGCTTTGCTGCTTTTGAGCATCTGTGCTCCACTTATGCTCTGTGACATCTCTCGAGGTTGTTTCCCTCGCCCAGGCTGGAAAGTGCCCGCTAGTACCTAGAGCTGGGCAGGAGAGGGCAGAGAGCACTTCCATCTGACAGCAGGTTGCAGATTGCCTCGGAAAGAGCCGTGTCCCTGGAATGTGCAGCAAATCCTGTTTCTTTTCAAACCGCGGTTAGTGTGCAGTGCAGGTACACTTTCCCCTTGCCAAATGGAGTGGGAAAGCTTTTCGCTAAGATAGAGACGACTAGAGAAGCAGAAGCGTGGCTCCGGAGGTATCCGGAGGGAAGTGCCGGTGACAGGCGTCTTTCGGCAGAAGCGGCGCTCCGGAGCGCTCCGCTGCCGCTCTACTGAGCTGTGCGCAAACTAGCCGCTTCTTCGCCTACGAGAGGCAGAGATCGCAGATGCTCTGAAGAGGCGAAGAACGAAGCCGCAATGAAGCGGGCTTGTGTGCGAAGCCTTCCGACTGCTGGAGGACGGTGGCTGCCGTTCTCCTGCCTGTTGAATTCACTCTCGGCAAGCGAATGGAAAGCGTTCCAGGACAACTTGCCTGGGTTTTCACTTCATCCTGATGCGTCCCACCTTGGCAAGTCTTGCTCGTCCCCAGAGCCTCCGAGATGCACAGAACACGGTGGCAGCTGCTGAAAAGAAGGGCAGCGGTGAGTTTGTCGACAAGCAAGAACATAGGCAGCTGACTGTGCTTGGGAAGGAGCAGCTGCCTGGTTTTGGCAATTGCCTTCACAGCGCCCAGAAGCCCGGTGCTCTGCTGCTTTGTTTTTCGCAGTCAATGAATTGCACACTAGTGAAACTGAGCCAGGCTCTTCAGCTTTGCTGCTTTTGAGCATCTGTGCTCCACTTATGCTCTGTGACATCTCTCGAGGTTGTTTCCCTCGCCCAGGCTGGAAAGTGCCCGCTAGTACCTAGAGCTGGGCAGGAGAGGGCAGAGAGCACTTCCATCTGACAGCAGGTTGCAGATTGCCTCGGAAAGAGCCGTGTCCCTGGAATGTGCAGCAAATCCTGTTTCTTTTCAAACCGCGGTTAGTGTGCAGGGCAGGTACACTTTCCCCTTGCCAAATGGAGTGGGAAAGCTTTTCGCTAAGATAGAGACGACTAGAGAAGCAGAAGCGCGGCTCCGGAGCTATCCGGAGGAATGTGCTGGTTCCCGGTGTCTTTCGTCAGAAGCGGCGCTCCAGAGCGCTCCGCTGCCGCTCTACTGAGCTGTGCGCGAACTAGCCGCTTCTCCGCCTCCGAGAG
This sequence comes from Anomalospiza imberbis, assembly GCF_031753505.1. NCBI lineage: Eukaryota > Metazoa > Chordata > Aves > Passeriformes > Viduidae > Anomalospiza > Anomalospiza imberbis. The sequence continues at coordinate 81,380 of NW_027099818.1, read as the reverse complement.
GCAGAGATCGCAGTTGCTTGGAAGAGGCGAAGAACGAAGCCGCAAAGAAGCGGGCTTGTGTGCGAAGCCTTCCGACTGCTGGAAAACGGTGGCTGCCGCTCTCCTGCCTCTTGAATTCGCTCTCGGCAAGCGAATAAAAAGCGTTCCAGGACAACATGCCTGGGTTTTCACTTCGTCCTGATGCGTCCCACCTTGGCAATTCTTGCTCGTTCCCAGAGGCTCCGAGATGCACAGAACACGGTGGCAGCTGCTGAAAAGAAGGGCAGCGGTGAGTTTGTCGACAAGCAAGAACATAGGCAGCTGACTGTGCTTGGGAAGGAGCAGCTGCCTGCTTTTGGCAATTGCCTTCACAGCGCCCAGAAGCCCGGTGCTCTGCTGCTTTGTTTTTCGCAGTCAGTCAATTGCACACTAGTGAAGCTGAGCCAGGCTCTTCAGCTTTGCTGCTTTTGAGCATCTGTGCTCCACTTATGCTCTGTGACATCTCTGGAGGTTGTTTGCCTCGCCCAGGCTGTAAAGTTCCCGCTAGTACATAGAGCTGGGCAGGAGAGGGCAGAGAGCACTTCCATCTGACAGCAGGTTGCAGATTGCCCCAGAAAGAGCCGTGTCCTTGGAATGTGCAGCAAATCCTCTTTCTTTTAAAACCGCGGTTAGTGTGCAGTGCAGGTACGCTCTCCCCTTGCCAAATGGAGTGGGAAAGCTTTTCGCTAAGATAGAGACGACTAGAGAAGCAGAAGCGTGGCTCCGGAGCTATCCGGAGGGAAGCGCCGGTTCCTGGCGTCTTTCGGCAGAAGCGGCGCTTTGCCGCGCTCCGCTGCCGATCTACTGAGCTGTGCGCGAACTAGCCGCTTCTTCGCCTCCGAGAGGCAGAGATCACGGTTGCTTGGAAGAGGCGAAGAACGAAGCCGCAATGAAGCGGGCTTGTGTGCGAAGCCTTCCGACTGCTGGAGGACGGTGGCTGCCGCTCTCCTGCCTGTTGAATTCACTCTCGGCAAGCGAATGGAAAGCGTTCCAGGACAACTTGCCTGGGTTTTCACTTCGTCCTGATGCATCCCACCTTGGCAAGTCTTGCTCGTCCCCAGAGGCTCCGAGATGCACAGAAGACGGTGGCAGCTGCTGAAAAGAAGGGCAGCGGTGAGTTTGTCGACAAGCAAGAACATAGGCAGCTGACTGTGCTTTGGAAGGAGCAGCTGCCTGGTTTTGGCAATTGCCTTCACAGCGCCCAGAAGCCCGGTGCTCTGCTGCTTTGTTTTTCGCAGCCAGTCAATTGCACACTAGTGAAGCTGAGCCAGGCTCTTCAGCTTTGCTGCTTTTGAGCATCTGTGCTCCACTTATGCTCTGTGACATCTCTCGAGGTTATTTGCCTCGGCCAGGCTGGAAATTGCCCGCTAGTACATAGAGCTGGGCAGGAGAGGGCAGAGAGCACTTCCATCTGACAGCAGGTTGCAGATTGCCTCGGAAAGAGCCGTGTCCCTGGAATGTGCAGCAAATCCTGTTTCTTTTCAAACTGCGGTTAGTGTGCAGTGCAGGTACACTCTCCCCTTGCCAAATGGAGTGGGAAAGCTTTTCGCTAAGATAGAGACGACTAGAGAAGCAGAAGCGCGGCTCCGGAGCTATCCGGAGGAATGTGCTGGTTCCCGGTGTCTTTCGTCAGAAGCGGCGCTCCAGAGCGCTCCGCTGCCGCTCTACTGAGCTGTGCGCGAACTAGCCGCTTCTTCGCCTCCGAGAGGCAGAGATCGCGGTTGCTTGGAAGAGGCGAAGAACGAAGCCGCAAAGAAGCGGGCTTGTGTGTGAAGCCTTCACACTGCTGGGGGACGGTGGCTGCCGCTCTCCTGCCTCTTGAATTCGTTCTCGGCAAGCGAATAAAAAGCGTTCCAGGACAACATGCCTGGGTTTTCACTTCGTCCTGATGCGTCCCACCTTGGCAATTCTTGCTCGTTCCCAGAGGCTCCGAGATGCACAGAACACGGTGGCAGCTGCTGAAAAGAAGGGCAGCGGTGAGTTTGTCGACAAGCAAGAACATAGGCAGCTGACTGTGCTTTGGAAGGAGCAGCTGCCTGCTTTTGGCAATTGCCTTCACAGCGCCCAGAAGCCCGGTGCTCTGCTGCTTTGTTTTTCGCAGTCAGTCAATTGCACACTAGTGAAGCTGAGCCAGGCTCTTCAGCTTTGCTGCTTTTGAGCATCTGTGCTCCACTTATGCTCTGTGACATCTCTCGAGGTTGTTTGCCTCGCCCAGGCTGGAAAGTGCCCGCTAGTACATAGAGCTGGGCAGGAGAGGGCAGAGAGCACTTCCATCTGACAGCATGTTGCAGATTGCCCCGGAAAGAGCCGTGTCCTTGGAATGTGCAGCAAATCCTCTTTCTTTTAAAACCGCGGTTAGTGTGCAGTGCAGGTACACTCTCCCCTTGCCAAATGGAGTGGGAAAGCTTTTCGCTAAGATACAGACGACTAGAGAAGCAGAAGCGCGGCTCCGGAGCTATCCGGAGGGATGTGCCGGTTCCAGGTGTCTTTCGGCAGAAGCGGCGCTCCAGAGCGCTCCGCTGCCGCTCTACTGAGCTGTGCGCGAACTAGCCGCTTCTTCGCCTCCGAGAGGCAGAGATCGCGGTTGCTTGGAAGAGGCGAAGAACGAAGCCGCAAAGAAGCGGGCTTGTGTACGAAGCCTTCCGACTGCTGGAGGGCGGTGGCTGCCGCTCTCCTGCCTGCTGAATTCTCTCTCGGCAAGCGAATGGAAAGCGTTCCAGGACAACTTGCCTGGGTTTTCACTTCGTTCTGATGCGTCCCACCTTGGCAAGTCCTGCTCGTCCCCAGAGGCTCCGAGATGCACAGAACATGGTGGCAGCTGCTGAAAAGAAGGGCAGCGGTGAGTTTGTCAACAAGCAAGAACATAAGCAGCTGACTGTGTTTGTGAAGGAGCAGCTGCCTGCTTTTGGCAATTGCCTTCACAGCGCCCAGAAGCCCGGTGCTCTGCTGCTCTGTTTTTCGCAGTCAATGAATTGCACACTAGTGAAGCTGAGCCAGGCTCTTCAGCTTTGCTGCTTTTGAGCATCTGTGCTCCACTTATGCTCTGTGACATCTCTCGAGGTTGTTTGCCTCGGCCAGGCTGGAAAGTGCCCGCTAGTACCTAGAGCTGGGCAGGAGAGGGCAGAGAGCACTTCCATCTGACAGCAGGTTGCAGATTGCCCCGGAAAGAGCCGTGTCCTTGGAATGTGCAGCAAATCCTCTTTCTTTTAAAACCGCGGTTAGTGTGCAGTGCAGGTCCACTCTCCCCTTGCCAAATGGAGTGGGAAAGCTTTTCGCTAAGATACAGACGACTAGAGAAGCAGAAGCGCGGCTCCGGAGATATCCGGAGGGATGTGCCGGTTCCAGGTGTCTTTCGGCAGAAGCGGCGCTCCAGAGTGCTCCGCTGCCGCTCTACTGAGCTGTGCGCGAACTAGCCGCTTCTTCGCCTCCGAGAGGCAGAGATCGCGGTTGCTTGGAAGAGGGGAAGAACGAAGCCGCAAAGAAGCGGGCTTGTGTGCGAAGCCTTCCGACTGCTGGAGGACGGTGGCTGCCGCTCTCCTGCCTGTTGAATTCGCTCTCGGCAAGCGAATAAAAAGCGTTCCAGGACAACATGCCTGGGTTTTCACTTCGTCCTGATGCGTCCCACCTTGGCAATTCTTGCTCGTTCCCAGAGGCTCCGAGATGCACAGAACACGGTGGCAGCTGCTGAAAAGAAGGGCAGCGGTGAGTTTGTCGACAAGCAAGAACATAGGCAGCTGACTGTGCTTTGGAAGGAGCAGCTGCCTGGTTTTGGCAATTGCCTTCACAGCGCCCAGAAGCCCGGTGCTCTGCTGCTTTGTTTTTCGCAGCCAGTCAATTGCACACTAGTGAAGCTGAGCCAGGCTCTTCAGCTTTGCTGCTTTTCAGAATCTGTGCTCCACTTATGCTCTGTGACATTTCTCGAGGTTGTTTGCCTCGCCCAGGCTGTAAAGTTCCCGCTAGTACATAGAGCTGGGCAGGAGAGGGCAGAAAGCACTTCCATCTGACAGCAGGTTGCAGATTGCCTCGGGAGAGCCGTGTCCTTGGAATGTGCAGCAAATCCTATTTCTTTGCAAACCGCGGCTAGTTTGCCGTGCAGGTACACTCTCCCCTTGCCAAATGGAGTGGGAAAGCTTTTCGCTAAGATAGAGACGACTAGAGAAGCAGAAGCGTGGCTCCGGAGGTATCCTGAGGGATGTGCCGGTTCCCGGCGTCTTTCGGCAGAAGCGGCGCCCCGGAGCGCTCTGCTGCCGCTCTACTGAGCTGTGCGCGAACTAGCCGCATCTTCGCCTCCGAGAGGCGGAGATCGCGATTGCTTGGAAGAGGCGAAGAACGAAGCCGCAAAGAAGCGGGCTTGTGTGCGATGCCTTCCGACTGCTGGAGGACGGTGGCTGCCGCTCTCCTGCCTGTTGAATTCACTCTTGGCAAGCGAATAAAAAGCGTTCCAGGACAACTTGCCTGGGTTTTCACTTCGTCCTGATGCGTCCCACCTTGGCAAGTTTTGCTCGTCCCCAGAGGCTTCGAGATGCACAGAACACGGTGGCAGCTGCTGAAAAGAAGGGCAGCGGTGAGTTTGTCGACAAGCAAGAACATAGGCAGCTGACTGTGCTTTGGAAGGAGCAGCTGCCTGCTTTTGGTAATTGCTTTCACAGCGCCCAGAAGCCCGGTGCTCTGCTGCTCTGTTTTTCGCAGCCAGTCAATTGCACACTAGTGAAGCTGAGCCAAGCTCTTCAGCTTTGCTGCTTTTCAGAATCTGTGCTCCACTTATGCTCTGTGATAATTTCTCGAGGTTGTTTGCCTCGGCCAGGCTGGAAAGTGCCCGCTAGTACCTAGAGCTGGGCAGGAGAGGGCAGAGAGCACTTCCATCTGACAGCATGTTGCAGATTGCCCCGGAAAGAGCCGTGTCCTTGGAATGTGCAGCAAATCCTCTTTCTTTTAAAACCGCGGTTAGTGTGCAGTGCAGGTACACTCTCCCCTTGCCAAATGGAGTGGGAAAGCTTTTCGCTAAGATACAGACGACTAGAGAAGCAGAAGCGCGGCTCCGGAGCTATCCGGAGGGATGTGCCGGTTCCAGGTGTCTTTCGGCAGAAGCGGCGCTCCAGAGCGCTCCGCTGCCGCTCTACTGAGCTGTGCGCGAACTAGCCGCTTCTTCGCCTCCGAGAGGCAGAGATCGCGGTTGCTTGGAAGAGGCGAAGAACGAAGCCGCAAAGAAGCGGGCTTGTGTACGAAGCCTTCCGACTGCTGGAGGACGGTGGCTGCCGCTCCCCTGCCTGTTGAATTCGCTCTCGGCAAGCGAATAAAAAGCGTTCCAGGACAACATGCCTGGGTTTTCACTTCGTCCTTATGCGTCCCACCTTGGCAAGTCTTGCTCGTCCCCAGAGGCTCCGAGATGCACAGAACACGGTGGCAGCTGCTGAAAAGAAGGGCAGCGGTGAGTTTGTCGACAAGCAAGAGCATAGGCAGCTGACTGTGCTTTGGAAGGAGCAGCTGCCTGGTTTTGGCAATTGCCTTCACAGCGCCCAGAAGCCCGGTGCTCTGCTGCTTTGTTTTTCGCAGCCAGTCAATTGCACACTAGTGAAGCTGAGCCAGGCTCTTCAGCTTTGCTGCTTTTCAGAATCTGTGCTCCACTTATGCTCTGTGACATTTCTCGAGGTTGTTTGCCTCGCCCAGGCTGTAAAGTTCCCGCTAGTGCATAGAGCTGGGCAGGAGAGGGCAGAAAGCACTTCCATCTGACAGCAGGTTGCAGATTGCCTCGGGAGAGCCGTGTCCTTGGAATGTGCAGCAAATCCTATTTCTTTGCAAACCGCGGCTAGTGTGCCGTGCAGGTACACTCTCCCCTTGCCAAATGGAGTGGGAAAGCTTTTCGCTAAGATAGAGACGACTAGAGAAGCAGAAGCGTGGCTCCGGAGGTATCCTGAGGGATGTGCCGGTTCCCGGCGTCTTTCGGCAGAAGCGGCGCCCCGGAGCGCTCTGCTGCCGCTCTACTGAGCTGTGCGCGAACTAGCCGCATCTTCGCCTCCGAGAGGCGGAGATCGCGATTGCTTGGAAGAGGCGAAGAACGAAGCCGCAAAGAAGCGGGCTTGTGTGCGATGCCTTCCGACTGCTGGAGGACGGTGGCTGCCGCTCTCCTGCCTGTTGAATTCACTCTTGGCAAGCGAATAAAAAGCGTTCCAGGACAACTTGCCTGGGTTTTCACTTCGTCCTGATGCGTCCCACCTTGGCAAGTCTTGCTCGTCGCCAGAGGCTCCGAGATGCACAGAAGACGGTGGCAGCTGCTGAAAAGAAGGGCAGCGGTGAGTTTGTCGACAAGCAAGAACATAGGCAGCTGACTGTGCTTTGGAAGGAGCAGCTGCCTGCTTTTGTCAATTGCCTTCACAGCGCCCAGAAGCCCGGTGCTCTGCTGCTTTGTTTTTCGCAGTCAGTCAATTGCACACTAGTGAAGCTGAGCCAGGCTCTTCAGCTTTGCTGCTTTTGAGCATCTGTGCTCCACTTATGCTCTGTGACATCTCTCGAGGTTGTTTGCCTCGCCCAGGCTGGAAAGTGCCCGCTAGTACCTAGAGCTGGGCAGGAGAGGGCAGAGAGCACTTCCATCTGACAGCATGTTGCAGATTGCCCCGGAAAGAGCCGTGTCCTTGGAATGTGCAGCAAATCCTCTTTCTTTTAAAACCGCGGTTAGTGTGCAGTGCAGGTACGCTCTCCCCTTGCCAAATGGAGTGGGAAAGCTTTTCGCTAAGATACAGACGACTAGAGAAGCAGAAGCGCGGCTCCGGAGCTATCCGGAGGGATGTGCCGGTTCCAGGTGTCTTTCGGCAGAAGCGGCGCTCCAGAGCGCTCCGCTGCCGCTCTACTGAGCTGTGCGCGAACTAGCCGCTTCTTCGCCTCCGAGAGGCAGAGATCGCGGTTGCTTGGAAGAGGCGAAGAACGAAGCCGCAAAGAAGCGGGCTTGTGTACGAAGCCTTCCGACTGCTGGAGGACGGTGGCTGCCGCTCCCCTGCCTGTTGAATTCGCTCTCGGCAAGCGAATAAAAAGCGTTCCAGGACAACATGCCTGGGTTTTCACTTCGTCCTTATGCGTCCCACCTTGGCAATTCTTGCTCGTTCCCAGAGGCTCCGAGATGCACAGAACACGGTGGCAGCTGCTGAAAAGAAGGGCAGCGGTGAGTTTGTCGACAAGCAAGAGCATAGGCAGCTGACTGTGCTTTGGAAGGAGCAGCTGCCTGGTTTTGGCAATTGCCTTCACAGCGCCCAGAAGCCCGGTGCTCTGCTGCTTTGTTTTTCGCAGCCAGTCAATTGCACACTAGTGAAGCTGAGCCAGGCTCTTCAGCTTTGCTGCTTTTCAGAATCTGTGCTCCACTTATGCTCTGTGACATTTCTCGAGGTTGTTTGCCTCGCCCAGGCTGTAAAGTTCCCGCTAGTGCATAGAGCTGGGCAGGAGAGGGCAGAAAGCACTTCCATCTGACAGCAGGTTGCAGATTGCCTCGGGAGAGCCGTGTCCTTGGAATGTGCAGCAAATCCTATTTCTTTGCAAACCGCGGCTAGTGTGCCGTGCAGGTACACTCTCCCCTTGCCAAATGGAGTGGGAAAGCTTTTCGCTAAGATAGAGACGACTAGAGAAGCAGAAGCGTGGCTCCGGAGGTATCCTGAGGGATGTGCCGGTTCCCGGCGTCTTTCGGCAGAAGCGGCGCCCCGGAGCGCTCTGCTGCCGCTCTACTGAGCTGTGCGCGAACTAGCCGCATCTTCGCCTCCGAGAGGCGGAGATCGCGATTGCTTGGAAGAGGCGAAGAACGAAGCCGCAAAGAAGCGGGCTTGTGTGCGATGCCTTCCGACTGCTGGAGGACGGTGGCTGCCGCTCTCCTGCCTGTTGAATTCACTCTTGGCAAGCGAATAAAAAGCGTTCCAGGACAACTTGCCTGGGTTTTCACTTCGTCCTGATGCGTCCCACCTTGGCAAGTCTTGCTCGTCGCCAGAGGCTCCGAGATGCACAGAAGACGGTGGCAGCTGCTGAAAAGAAGGGCAGCGGTGAGTTTGTCGACAAGCAAGAACATAGGCAGCTGACTGTGCTTTGGAAGGAGCAGCTGCCTGCTTTTGTCAATTGCCTTCACAGCGCCCAGAAGCCCGGTGCTCTGCTGCTTTGTTTTTCGCAGTCAGTCAATTGCACACTAGTGAAGCTGAGCCAGGCTCTTCAGCTTTGCTGCTTTTGAGCATCTGTGCTCCACTTATGCTCTGTGACATCTCTCGAGGTTGTTTGCCTCGCCCAGGCTGGAAAGTGCCCGCTAGTACCTAGAGCTGGGCAGGAGAGGGCAGAGAGCACTTCCATCTGACAGCATGTTGCAGATTGCCCCGGAAAGAGCCGTGTCCTTGGAATGTGCAGCAAATCCTCTTTCTTTTAAAACCGCGGTTAGTGTGCAGTGCAGGTACGCTCTCCCCTTGCCAAATGGAGTGGGAAAGCTTTTCGCTAAGATAGAGACGACTAGAGAAGCAGAAGCGCGGCTCCGGAGCTATCCGGAGGGAAGTGCCGGTTCCTGGCGTCTTTCGGCAGAAGCGGCGCTTTGCCGCGCTCCGCTGCCGCTCTACTGAGCTGTGCGCGAACTAGCCGCTTCTTCGCCTCCGAGAGGCAGAGGTCGCGGTTGCTTGGAAGAGGGGAAGAACGAAGCCGCAAAGAAGCGGGCTTGTGTGCGAAGCCTTCCGACTGCTGGAGGATGGTGGCTGCCGCTCTCCTGCCCTTTGAATTCACTCTCAGCAAGCGAATGGAAAGCGTTCCAGGACAACTTGCCTGGGTTTTAACTTCGTCCTGATGCGTCCCACCTTGGCAAGTCTTGCTCGTCGCCAGAGGCTCCGAGATGCACAGAAGACGGTGGCAGCTGCTGAAAAGAAGGGCAGCGGTGAGTTTGTCGACAAGCAAGAACATAGGCAGCTGACTGTGCTTTGGAAGGAGCAGCTGCCTGCTTTTGGCAATTGCCTTCACAGCGCCCAGAAGCCCGGTGCTCTGCTGCTCTGTTTTTCGCAGTCAATGAATTGCACACTAGTGAAGCTGAACCAGGCTCTTCAGCTTTGCTGCTTTTGAGCATCTGTGCTCCACTTATGCTCTGTGACATCTCTCGAGGTTGTTTGCCTCGGCCAGGCTGGAAAGTGCCCGCTAGTACATAGAGCTGGGCAGGAGAGGGCAGAGAGCACTTCCATCTGACAGCAGGTTGCAGATTGCCCCGGAATGAGCCGTGTCCTTGGAATGTGCAGCAAATCCTCTTTCTTTGCAAACCGCGGTTAGTGTGCAGTGCAGGTACGCTCTCCCCTTGCCAAATGGAGTGGGAAAGCTTTTCGCTAAGATAGAGACTAGAGAAGCAGAAGCGCGGCTCCGGAGCTATCCGGAGGGAAGTGTTGGTTCCTGGCGTCTTTCGGCTTGAAGCGGCGCTTTGCCGCGCTCCGCTGCCGCTCTACTGAGCTGTGCGCGAACTAGCCGCTTCTTCGCCTCCGAGAGGCAGAGATCGCGGTTGCTTGGAAGAGGCGAAGAACGAAGCCGCAATGAAGCGGGCTTGGGTGCGATGCCTTCCGACTGCTGGAGGACGGTGGCTGCCGCTCTCCTGCCTGTTGAATTCACTCTCGGCAAGCGAATAAAAAGCGTTCCAGGACAACTTGTCTGGGTTTTCACTTCGTTTTGATGCGTCCCACCTTGGCAAGTCTTGCTCGTCGCCAGAGGCTCCGAGATGCACAGAAGACGGTGGCAGCTGCTGAAAAGAAGGGCAGCGGTGAGTTTGTCGACAAGCAAGAACATAGGCAGCTGACTGTGCTTGGGAAGGAGCAGCTGCCTGCTTTTGGCAATTGCCTTCACAGCGCCCAGAAGCCCGGTGCTCTGCTCTTGGTTTTTCGCAGTCAGTGAATTGCACACTAGTGAAGCTGAGCCAGGCTCTTCAGCTTTGCTGCTTTTGAGCATCTGTGCTCCACTTATGCTCTGTGACATTTCTCGAGGTTGTTTGCCTCGCCCAGGCTGTAAAGTGCCCGCTAGTACATCGAGCTGGGCAGGAGAGGGCAGAGAGCACTTCCATCTGACAGCAGGTTGCAGATTGCCTCGGAAAGAGCCGTGTCCTTGGAATGTGCAGCAAATCCTCTTTCTTTTCAAACCGCGGTTAGTGTGCAGTGCAGGTACACTCTCCCCTTGCCAAATGGAGTGGGAAAGCTTTTCGCTAAGATAGAGATGACTAGAGGAGCAGAAGCGCGGATTAGGAGCTATCCGGAGGGAAGTGCCGGTTCCCGGTGTCTTTCGGCAGAAGCGGTGCTCCAGAGCGCTCCGCTGCCGCTCTACTGAGCTGTGCGCAAACTAGCCGCTTCTTCGCCTCCGAGAGGCAGAGATCGCGGTTGCTTGGAAGAGGCGAAGAACGAAGCCGCAATGAAGCGGGCTTGTGTGCGAAGCCTTCCGACTGCTGGAGGATGGTGGCTGCCGCTCTCCTGCCTGTTGAATTCACTCTCGGCAAGCGAATGGAAAGCGTTCCAGGACAACTTGCCTGGGTTTTCACTTCATCCTGATGCGTCCCACCGTGGCGAGTCTTGCGCGGCCCCAGAGGCTCCGAGATGCACAGAACACGGTGGCAGCTGCTGAAAAGAAGGGCAGCGGTGAGTTTGTCGACAAGCAAGAACATAGGCAGCTGACTGTGCTTGGGAAGGAGCAGCTTCCTGGTTTTGGCAATTGCCTTCACAGCGCCCAGAAGCCCGGTGCTCTGCTGCTTTGTTTTTCGCAGTCAATGAATTGCACACTAGTGAAGCTGAGCCAGGCTCTTCAGCTTTGCTGCTTTTTAGCATCTGTGCTCCACTTATGCTCTGTGACATCTCTCGAGGTTGTTTGCCTCGGCCAGGCTGGTAAGTGCCCGCTAGTACCTAGAGCTGGGCAGGAGAGGGCAGAGAGCACTTCCATCTGACAGCAGGTTGCAGATTGCCTCGGAAAGAGCCGTGTCCTTGGAATGTGCAGCAAATCCTCTTTCTTTTCAAACCGCGGTTAGTGTGCAGTGCAGGTACACTCTCCCCTTGCCAAATGGAGTGGGAAAGCTTTTCGCTAAGATAGAGACGACTAGAGAAGCAGAAGCGTGGCTCCGGAGGTATCCGGAGGGAAGTGCCGGTGACAGGCGTCTTTCGGCAGAAGCGGCGCTCCGGAGCGCTCCCCTGCCGCTCTACTGAGCTGTGCGCAAACTAGCCGCTTCTTCGCCTACGAGAGGCAGAGATCGCAGATGCTCTGAAGAGGCGAAGAACGAAGCCGCAATGAAGCGGGCTTGTGTGCGAAGCCTTCCGACTGCTGGAGGACGGTGGCTGCCGCTCTCCTGCCTGTTGAATTCACTCTCGGCAAGCGAATGGAAAGCGTTCCAGGACAACTTGCCTGGGTTTTCACTTCATCCTGATGCGTCCCACCTTGGCAAGTCTTGCTCGTCCCCAGAGCCTCCGAGATGCACAGAACACGGTGGCAGCTGCTGAAAAGAAGGGCAGCGGTGAGTTTGTCGACAAGCAAGAACATAGGCAGCTGACTGTGCTTGGGAAGGAGCAGCTGCCTGGTTTTGGCAATTGCCTTCACAGCGCCCAGAAGCCCGGTGCTCTGCTGCTTTGTTTTTCGCAGTCAATGAATTGCACACTAGTGAAACTGAGCCAGGCTCTTCAGCTTTGCTGCTTTTGAGCATCTGTGCTCCACTTATGCTCTGTGACATCTCTCGAGGTTGTTTCCCTCGCCCAGGCTGGAAAGTGCCCGCTAGTACCTAGAGCTGGGCAGGAGAGGGCAGAGAGCACTTCCATCTGACAGCAGGTTGCAGATTGCCTCGGAAAGAGCCGTGTCCCTGGAATGTGCAGCAAATCCTGTTTCTTTTCAAACCGCGGTTAGTGTGCAGGGCAGGTACACTTTCCCCTTGCCAAATGGAGTGGGAAAGCTTTTCGCTAAGATAGAGACGACTAGAGAAGCAGAAGCGCGGCTCCGGAGCTATCCGGAGGAATGTGCTGGTTCCCGGTGTCTTTCGTCAGAAGCGGCGCTCCAGAGCGCTCCGCTGCCGCTCTACTGAGCTGTGCGCGAACTAGCCGCTTCTCCGCCTCCGAGAGGCAGAGATCGCAGTTGCTTGGAAGAGGCGAAGAACGAAGCCGCAAAGAAGCGGGCTTGTGTGCGAAGCCTTCCGACTGCTGGAAAACGGTGGCTGCCGCTCTCCTGCCTCTTGAATTCGCTCTCGGCAAGCGAATAAAAAGCGTTCCAGGACAACATGCCTGGGTTTTCACTTCGTCCTGATGCGTCCCACCTTGGCAATTCTTGCTCGTTCCCAGAGGCTCCGAGATGCACAGAACACGGTGGCAGCTGCTGAAAAGAAGGGCAGCGGTGAGTTTGTCGACAAGCAAGAACATAGGCAGCTGACTGTGCTTGGGAAGGAGCAGCTGCCTGCTTTTGGCAATTGCCTTCACAGCGCCCAGAAGCCCGGTGCTCTGCTGCTTTGTTTTTCACAGTCAGTCAATTGCACACTAGTGAAGCTGAGCCAGGCTCTTCAGCTTTGCTGCTTTTGAGCATCTGTGCTCCACTTATGCTCTGTGACATCTCTGGAGGTTGTTTGCCTCGCCCAGGCTGGAAAGTGCCCGCTAGTACATAGAGCTGGGCAGGAGAGCGCAGAGAGCACTTCCATCTGACAGCAGGTTGCAGATTGCCCCAGAAAGAGCCGTGTCCTTGGAATGTGCAGCAAATCCTCTTTCTTTTAAAACCGCGGTTAGTGTGCAGTGCAGGTACGCTCTCCCCTTGCCAAATGGAGTGGGAAAGCTTTTCGCTAAGATAGAGACGACAAGAGAAGCAGAAGCGCGGCTCCGGAGCTATCCGGAGGGAAGTGCCGGTTCCTGGCGTCTTTCGGCAGAAGCGGCGCTTTGCCGCGCTCCGCTGCCGATCTACTGAGCTGTGCGCGAACTAGCCGCTTCTTCGCCTCCGAGAGGCAGAGATCACGGTTGCTTGGAAGAGGCGAAGAACGAAGCCGCAATGAAGCGGGCTTGTGTGCGAAGCCTTCCGACTGCTGGAGGACGGTGGCTGCCGCTCTCCTGCCTGTTGAATTCACTCTCGGCAAGCGAATGGAAAGCGTTCCAGGACAACTTGCCTGGGTTTTCACTTCGTCCTGATGCATCCCACCTTGGCAAGTCTTGCTCGTCCCCAGAGGCTCCGAGATGCACAGAAGACGGTGGCAGCTGCTGAAAAGAAGGGCAGCGGTGAGTTTGTCGACAAGCAAGAACATAGGCAGCTGACTGTGCTTTGGAAGGAGCAGCTGCCTGGTTTTGGCAATTGCCTTCACAGCGCCCAGAAGCCCGGTGCTCTGCTGCTTTGTTTTTCGCAGCCAGTCAATTGCACACTAGTGAAGCTGAGCCAGGCTCTTCAGCTTTGCTGCTTTTGAGCATCTGTGCTCCACTTATGCTCTGTGACATCTCTCGAGGTTATTTGCCTCGGCCAGGCTGGAAATTGCCCGCTAGTACATAGAGCTGGGCAGGAGAGGGCAGAGAGCACTTCCATCTGACAGCAGGTTGCAGATTGCCTCGGAAAGAGCCGTGTCCCTGGAATGTGCAGCAAATCCTGTTTCTTTTCAAACTGCGGTTAGTGTGCAGTGCAGGTACACTCTCCCCTTGCCAAATGGAGTGGGATAGCTTTTCGCTAAGATAGAGACGACTAGAGAAGCAGAAGCGCGGCTCCGGAGCTATCCGGAGGAATGTGCTGGTTCCCGGTGTCTTTCGTCAGAAGCGGCGCTCCAGAGCGCTCCGCTGCCGCTCTACTGAGCTGTGCGCGAACTAGCCGCTTCTTCGCCTCCGAGAGGCAGAGATCGCGGTTGCTTGGAAGAGGCGAAGAACGAAGCCGCAAAGAAGCGGGCTTGTGTGTGAAGCCTTCACACTGCTGGGGGACGGTGGCTGCCGCTCTCCTGCCTCTTGAATTCGCTCTCGGCAAGCGAATAAAAAGCGTTCCAGGACAACATGCCTGGGTTTTCACTTCGTCCTGATGCGTCCCACCTTGGCAATTCTTGCTCGTTCCCAGAGGCTCCGAGATGCACAGAACACGGTGGCAGCTGCTGAAAAGAAGGGCAGCGGTGAGTTTGTCGACAAGCAAGAACATAGGCAGCTGACTGTGCTTTGGAAGGAGCAGCTGCCTGCTTTTGGCAATTGCCTTCACAGCGCCCAGAAGCCCGGTGCTCTGCTGCTTTGTTTTTCGCAGTCAGTCAATTGCACACTAGTGAAGCTGAGCCAGGCTCTTCAGCTTTGCTGCTTTTGAGCATCTGTGCTCCACTTATGCTCTGTGACATCTCTCGAGGTTGTTTGCCTCGCCCAGGCTGGAAAGTGCCCGCTAGTACATAGAGCTGGGCAGGAGAGGGCAGAGAGCACTTCCATCTGACAGCAGGTTGCAGATTGCCCCGGAAAGAGCCGTGTCCTTGGAATGTGCAGCAAATCCTCTTTCTTTTAAAACCGCGGTTAGTGTGCAGTGCAGGTACGCTCTCCCCTTGCCAAATGGAGTGGGAAAGCTTTTCGCTAAGATAGAGACGACTAGAGAAGCAGAAGCGCGGCTCCGGAGCTATCCGGAGGGAAGTGCCGGTTCCTGGCGTCTTTCGGCAGAAGCGGCGCTTTGCCGCGCTCCGCTGCCGATCTACTGAGCTGTGCGCGAACTAGCCGCTTCTTCGCCTCCGAGAGGCAGAGATCGCGGTTGCTTGGAAGAGGCGAAGAACGAAGCCGCAAAGAAGCGGGCTTGTGTACGAAGCCTTCCGACTGCTGGAGGACGGTGGCTGCCGCTCTCCTGCCTGCTGAATTCACTCTCGGCAAGCGAATGGAAAGCGTTCCAGGACAACTTGCCTGGGTTTTCACTTCGTTCTGATGCGTCCCACCTTGGCAAGTCTTGCTCGTCCTCAGAGGCTCCGAGATGCACAGAACATGGTGGCAGCTGCTGAAAAGAAGGGCAGCGGTGAGTTTGTCGACAAGCAAGAACATAAGCAGCTGACTGTGCTTGGGAAGGAGCAGCTGCCTGCTTTTGGCAATTGCCTTCACAGCGCCCAGAAGCCCGGTGCTCTGCTGCTCTGTTTTTCGCAGTCAATGAATTGCACACTAGTGAAGCTGAGCCAGGCTCTTCAGCTTTGCTGCTTTTGAGCATCTGTGCTCCACTTATGCTCTGTGACATCTCTCGAGGTTGTTTGCCTCGCCCAGGCTGGAAAGTGCCCGCTAGTACCTAGAGCTGGGCAGGAGAGGGCAGAGAGCACTTCCATCTGACAGCAGGTTGCAGATTGCCCCGGAAAGAGCCGTGTCCTTGGAATGTGCAGCAAATCCTCTTTCTTTTAAAACCGCGGTTAGTGTGCAGTGCAGGTACACTCTCCCCTTGCCAAATGGAGTGGGAAAGCTTTTCGCTAAGATAGAGACGACTAGAGAAGCAGAAGCGCGGCTCCGGAGCTATCCGGAGGGATGTGCCGGTTCCCGGCGTCTTTCGGCAGAAGCGGCGCCCCGGAGCGCTCTGCTGCCGCTCTACTGAGCTGTGCGCGAACTAGCCGCATCTTCGCCTCCGAGAGGCGGAGATCGCGATTGCTTGGAAGAGGCGAAGAACGAAGCCGCAAAGAAGCGGGCTTGTGTGCGATGCCTTCCGACTGCTGGAGGACGGTGGCTGCCGCTCTCCTGCCTGTTGAATTCACTCTTGGCAAGCGAATAAAAAGCGTTCCAGGACAACTTGCCTGGGTTTTCACTTCGTCCTGATGCGTCCCACCTTGGCAAGTTTTGCTCGTCCCCAGAGGCTTCGAGATGCACAGAACACGGTGGCAGCTGCTGAAAAGAAGGGCAGCGGTGAGTTTGTCGACAAGCAAGAACATAGGCAGCTGACTGTGCTTTGGAAGGAGCAGCTGCCTGCTTTTGTCAATTGCCTTCACAGCGCCCAGAAGCCCGGTGCTCTGCTGCTTTGTTTTTCGCAGTCAGTCAATTGCACACTAGTGAAGCTGAGCCAGGCTCTTCAGCTTTGCTGCTTTTGAGCATCTGTGCTCCACTTATGCTCTGTGACATCTCTCGAGGTTGTTTGCCTCGCCCAGGCTGGAAAGTGCCCGCTAGTACCTAGAGCTGGGCAGGAGAGGGCAGAGAGCACTTCCATCTGACAGCATTTTGCAGATTGCCCCGGAAAGAGCCGTGTCCTTGGAATGTGCAGCAAATCCTCTTTCTTTTAAAACCGCGGTTAGTGTGCAGTGCAGGTACGCTCTCCCCTTGCCAAATGGAGTGGGAAAGCTTTTCGCTAAGATAGAGACGACTAGAGAAGCAGAAGCGCGGCTCCGGAGCTATCCTGAGGGAAGTGCCGGTTCCTGGCGTCTTTCGGCAGAAGCGGCGCTTTGCCGCGCTCCGCTGCCAATCTACTGAGCTGTGCGCGAACTAGCCGCTTCTTCGCCTCCAAGAGGCAGAGATCGCGGTTGCTTGGAAGAGGCGAAGAACGAAGCCGCAAAGAAGCGGGCTTGTGTGTGAAGCCTTCACACTGCTGGAGGACGGTGGCTGCCGCTCTCCTGCCTGCTGAATTCACTCTCGGCAAGCGAATGGAAAGCGTTCCAGGACAACTTGCCTGGGTTTTCACTTCGTTTTGATGCGTCCCACCTTGGCAAGTCTTGCTCGTCCTCAGAGGCTCCGAGATGCACAGAACATGGTGGCAGCTGCTGAAAAGAAGGGCAGCGGTGAGTTTGTCAACAAGCAAGAACATAAGCAGCTGACTGTGCTTGGGAAGGAGCAGCTTCCTGCTTTTGGTAATTGCTTTCACAGCGCCCAGAAGCCCGGTGCTCTGCTGCTCTGTTTTTCGCAGCCAGTCAATTGCACACTAGTGAAGCTGAGCCAGGCTCTTCAGCTTTGCTGCTTTTCAGAATCTGTGCTCCACTTATGCTCTGTGATAATTTCTCGAGGTTGTTTGCCTCGGCCAGGCTGGAAAGTGCCCGCTAGTACCTAGAGCTGGGCAGGAGAGGGCAGAGAGCACTTCCATCTGACAGCATGTTGCAGATTGCCCCGGAAAGAGCCGTGTCCTTGGAATGTGCAGCAAATCCTCTTTCTTTTAAAACCGCGGTTAGTGTGCAGTGCAGGTACACTCTCCCCTTGCCAAATGGAGTGGGAAAGCTTTTCGCTAAGATAGAGACGACTAGAGAAGCAGAAGCGCGGCTCCGGAGCTATCCGGAGGGATGTGCCGGTTCCAGGTGTCTTTCGGCAGAAGCGGCGCTCCAGAGCGCTCCGCTGCCGCTCTACTGAGCTGTGCGCGAACTAGCCGCTTCTTCGCCTCCGAGAGGCAGAGATCGCGGTTGCTTGGAAGAGGCGAAGAACGAAGCCGCAAAGAAGCGGGCTTGTGTACGAAGCCTTCCGACTGCTGGAGGACGGTGGCTGCCGCTCCCCTGCCTCTTGAATTCGCACTCGGCAAGCGAATAAAAAGCGTTCCAGGACAACATGCCTGGGTTTTCACTTCGTCCTTATGCGTCCCACCTTGGCAATTCTTGCTCGTTCCCAGAGGCTCCGAGATGCACAGAACACGGTGGCAGCTGCTGAAAAGAAGGGCAGCGGTGAGTTTGTCGACAAGCAAGAGCATAGGCAGCTGACTGTGCTTTGGAAGGAGCAGCTGCCTGGTTTTGGCAATTGCCTTCACAGCGCCCAGAAGCCCGGTGCTCTGCTGCTTTGTTTTTCGCAGCCAGTCAATTGCACACTAGTGAAGCTGAGCCAGGCTCTTCAGCTTTGCTGCTTTTGAGCATCTGTGCTCCACTTATGCTCTGTGACATCTCTCGAGGTTGTTTGCCTCGGCCAGGCTGGAAAGTGCCCGCTAGTACATAGAGCTGGGCAGGAGAGGGCAGAGAGCACTTCCATCTGACAGCAGGTTGCAGATAGCCTCGGAAAGAGCCGTGTCCCTGGAATGTGCAGCAAATCCTCTTTCTTTTCAAACCGCGGTTAGTGTGCAGTGCAGGTACACTCTCCCCTTGCCAAATGGAGTGGGAAAGCTTTTCGCTAAGATAGAGACGACTAGAGAAGCAGAAGCGTGGCTCTGGAGGTATCCTGAGGGATGTGCCGGTTCCCGGCGTCTTTCGGCAGAAGCGGCGCCCCGGAGCGCTCCGCTGCCGCTCTACTGAGCTGTGCGCGAACTAGCCGCATCTTCGCCTCCGAGAGGCGGAGATCGCGATTGCTTGGAAGAGGCGAAGAACGAAGACGCAAAGAAGCGGGCTTGTGTGCGATGCCTTCCGACTGCTGGAGGACGGTGGCTGCTGCTCTCCTGCCTGTTGAATTCACTCTTGGCAAGCGAATGGAAAGCGTTCCAGGACAACTTGCCTGGGTTTTCACTTCGTCCTGATGCGTCCCACCTTGGCAAGTTTTGCTCGTTCCCAGAGGCTCCGAGATGCAAAGAAGACGGTGGCAGCTGCTGAAAAGAAGGGCAGCGGTGAGTTTGTCGACAAGCAAGAACATAGGCAGCTGCTTGTGCTTGGGAAGGAGCAGCTGCCTGCTTTTGGCAATTGCCTTCACAGCGCCCAGAAGCCCGGTGCTCTGCTGCTTTGTTTTTCGCAGCCAGTCAATTGCACACTAGTGAAGCTGAGCCAGGCTCTTCAGCTTTGCTGCTTTTCAGAATCTGTGCTCCACTTATGCTCTGTGATAATTTCTCGAGGTTGTTTGCCTCGGCCAGGCTGGAAAGTGCCCGCTAGTACCTAGAGCTGGGCAGGAGAGGGCAGAGAGCACTTCCATCTAACAGCAGGTTGCAGATTGCCCCGGAAAGAGCCGTGTCCTTGGAATGTGCAGCAAATCCTCTTTCTTTTAAAACCGCGGTTAGTGTGCAGTGCAGGTACACTCTCCCCTTGCCAAATGGAGTGGGAAAGCTTTTCGCTAAGATACAGACGACTAGAGAAGCAGAAGCGCGGCTCCGGAGCTATCCGGAGGGATGTGCCGGTTCCAGGTGTCTTTCAGCAGAAGCGGCGCTTTGCCGCGCTCCGCTGCCTCTCTACTGAGCTGTGCGCGAACTAGCCGCTTCTTCGCCTCCGAGAGGCAGAGATCGCGGTTGCTTGGAAGAGGCGAAGAACGAAGCCGCAATGAAGCGGGCTTGTGTACGAAGCCTTCCGACTGCTGGAGGACGGTGGCTGCCGCTCCCCTGCCTCTTGAATTCGCACTCGGCAAGCGAATAAAAAGCGTTCCAGGACAACATGCCTGGGTTTTCACTTCGTCCTTATGCGTCCCACCTTGGCAATTCTTGCTCGTTCCCAGAGGCTCCGAGATGCACAGAACACGGTGGCAGCTGCTGAAAAGAAGGGCAGCGGTGAGTTTGTCGACAAGCAAGAACATAGGCAGCTGACTGTGCTTTGGAAGGAGCAGCTGCCTGGTTTTGGCAATTGCCTTCACAGCGCCCAGAAGCCCGGTGCTCTGCTGCTTTGTTTTTCGCAGCCAGTCAATTGCACACTAGTGAAGCTGAGCCAGGCTCTTCAGCTTTGCTGCTTTTGAGCATCTGTGCTCCACTTATGCTCTGTGACATCTCTCGAGGTTGTTTGCCTCGGCCAGGCTGGAAAGTGCCCGCTAGTACATAGAGCTGGGCAGGAGAGGGCAGAGAGCACTTCCATCTGACAGCATGTTGCAGATTGCCTCGGAAAGAGCCGTGTCCCTGGAATGTGCAGCAAATCCTGTTTCTTTTCAAACCGCGGTTAGTGTGCAGTGCAGGTACACTCTCCCCTTGCCAAATGGAGTGGGAAAGCTTTTCGCTAAGATAGAGACGACTAGAGAAGCAGAAGCGTGGCTCCGGAGGTATCCTGAGGGATGTGCCGGTTCCCGGCGTCTTTCGGCAGAAGCGGCGCCCCGGAGCGCTCCGCTGCCGCTCTACTGAGCTGTGCGCGAACTAGCCGCATCTTCGCCTCCGAGAGGCGGAGATCGCGATTGCTTGGAAGAGGCGAAGAACGAAGACGCAAAGAAGCGGGCTTGTGTGCGATGCCTTCCGACTGCTGGAGGACGGTGGCTGCCGCTCTCCTGCCTGTTGAATTCGCTCTTGGCAAGCGAATAAAAAGCGTTCCAGGACAACTTGCCTGGGTTTTCACTTCGTCCTGATGCGTCCCACCTTGGCAAGTTTTGCTCGTTCCCAGAGGCTCCGAGATGCACAGAACACGGTGGCAGCTGCTGAAAAGAAGGGCAGCGGTGAGTTTGTCGACAAGCAAGAACATAGGCAGCTGACTGTGCTTTGGAAGGAGCAGCTGCCTGCTTTTGGCAATTGCCTTCACAGCGCCCAGAAGCCCGGTGCTCTGCTGCTTTGTTTTTCGCAGCCAGTCAATTGCACACTAGTGAAGCTGAGCCAGGCTCTTCAGCTTTGCTGCTTTTCAGAATCTGTGCTCCACTTATGCTCTGTGACATTTCTCGAGGTTGTTTGCCTCGCCCAGGCTGTAAAGTTCCCGCTAGTACATAGAGCTGGGCAGGAGAGGGCAGAAAGCACTTCCATCTGACAGCAGGTTGCAGATTGCCTCGGGAGAGCCGTGTCCTTGGAATGTGCAGCAAATCCTATTTCTTTGCAAACCGCGGCTAGTTTGCCGTGCAGGTACACTCTCCCCTTGCCAAATGGAGTGGGAAAGCTTTTCGCTAAGATAGAGACGACTAGAGAAGCAGAAGCGTGGCTCCGGAGGTATCCTGAGGGATGTGCCGGTTCCCGGCGTCTTTCGGCAGAAGCGGCGCCCCGGAGCGCTCTGCTGCCGCTCTACTGAGCTGTGCGCGAACTAGCCGCATCTTCGCCTCCGAGAGGCGGAGATCGCGATTGCTTGGAAGAGGCGAAGAACGAAGCCGCAAAGAAGCGGGCTTGTGTGCGATGCCTTCCGACTGCTGGAGGACGGTGGCTGCCGCTCTCCTGCCTGTTGAATTCACTCTTGGCAAGCGAATAAAAAGCGTTCCAGGACAACTTGCCTGGGTTTTCACTTCGTCCTGATGCGTCCCACCTTGGCAAGTTTTGCTCGTCCCCAGAGGCTCCGAGATGCACAGAACACGGTGGCAGCTGCTGAAAAGAAGGGCAGCGGTGAGTTTGTCGACAAGCAAGAACATAGGCAGCTGACTGTGCTTTGGAAGGAGCAGCTGCCTGCTTTTGTCAATTGCCTTCACAGCGCCCAGAAGCCCGGTGCTCTGCTGCTTTGTTTTTCGCAGTCAGTCAATTGCACACTAGTGAAGCTGAGCCAGGCTCTTCAGCTTTGCTGCTTTTGAGCATCTGTGCTCCACTTATGCTCTGTGACATCTCTCGAGGTTGTTTGCTTCGCCCAGGCTGGAAAGTGCCCGCTAGTACCTAGAGCTGGGCAGGAGAGGGCAGAGAGCACTTCCATCTGACAGCATTTTGCAGATTGCCCCGGAAAGAGCCGTGTCCTTGGAATGTGCAGCAAATCCTCTTTCTTTTAAAACCGCGGTTAGTGTGCAGTGCAGGTACGCTCTCCCCTTGCCAAATGGAGTGGGAAAGCTTTTCGCTAAGATAGAGACGACTAGAGAAGCAGAAGCGCGGCTCCGGAGCTATCCGGAGGGAAGTGCCGGTTCCTGGCGTCTTTCGGCAGAAGCGGCGCTTTGCCGCGCTCCGCTGCCGATCTACTGAGCTGTGCGCGAACTAGCCGCTTCTTCGCCTCCGAGAGGCAGAGATCGCGGTTGCTTGGAAGAGGCGAAGAACGAAGCCGCAAAGAAGCGGGCTTGTGTGTGAAGCCTTCAGACTGCTGGAGGACGGTGGCTGCCGCTCTCCTGCCTGCTGAATTCACTCTCGGCAAGCGAATGGAAAGCGTTCCAGGACAACTTGCCTGGGTTTTCACTTCGTCCTTATGCGTCCCACCTTGGCAAGTCTTGCTCGTCCTCAGAGGCTCCGAGATGCACAGAACATGGTGGCAGCTGCTGAAAAGAAGGGCAGCGGTGAGTTTGTCAACAAGCAAGAACATAAGCAGCTGACTGTGCTTGGGAAGGAGCAGCTGCCTGCTTTTGGCAATTGCCTTCACAGCGCCCAGAAGCCCGGTGCTCTGCTGCTCTGTTTTTCGCAGTCAATGAATTGCACACTAGTGAAGCTGAGCCAGGCTCTTCAGCTTTGCTGCTTTTTAGCATCTGTGCTCCACTTATGCTCTGTGACATCTCTCGAGGTTGTTTGCCTCGCCCAGGCTGGAAAGTGCCCGCTAGTACCTAGAGCTGGGCAGGAGAGGGCAGAGAGCACTTCCATCTGACAGCAGGTTGCAGATTGCCCCGGAAAGAGCCGTGTCCTTGGAATGTGCAGCAAATCCTCTTTCTTTGCAAACCGCGGTTAGTGTGCAGTGCAGGTACACTCTCCCCTTGCCAAATGGAGTGGGAAAGCTTTTCGCTAAGATACAGACGACTAGAGAAGCAGAAGCGCGGCTCCGGAGCTATCCGGAGGGATGTGCCGGTTCCAGGTGTCTTTCGGCAGAAGCGGCGCTCCAGAGCGCTCCGCTGCCGCTCTACTGAGCTGTGCGCGAACTAGCCGCTTCTTCGCCTCCGAGAGGCAGAGATCGCGGTTGCTTGGAAGAGGCGAAGAACGAAGCCGCAAAGAAGCGGGCTTGTGTACGAAGCCTTCCGACTGCTGGAGGACGGTGGCTGCCTCTCCCCTGCCTCTTGAATTCGCACTCGGCAAGCGAATAAAAAGCGTTCCAGGACAACATGCCTGGGTTTTCACTTCGTCCTTATGCGTCTCACCTTGGCAATTCTTGCTCGTTCCCAGAGGCTCCGAGATGCACAGAACACGGTGGCAGCTGCTGAAAAGAAGGGCAGCGGTGAGTTTGTCGACAAGCAAGAACATAGGCAGCTGACTGTGCTTTGGAAGGAGCAGCTGCCTGGTTTTGGCAATTGCCTTCACAGCGCCCAGAAGCCCGGTGCTCTGCTGCTTTGTTTTTCGCAGCCAGTCAATTGCACACTAGTGAAGCTGAGCCAGGCTCTTCAGCCTTGCTGCTTTTCAGAATCTGTGCTCCACTTATGCTCTGTGACATTTCTCGAGGTTGTTTGCCTCGCCCAGGCTGTAAAGTTCCCGCTAGTGCATAGAGCTGGGCAGGAGAGGGCAGAAAGCACTTCCATCTGACAGCAGGTTGCAGATTGCCTCGGGAGAGCCGTGTCCTTGGAATGTGCAGCAAATCCTATTTCTTTGCAAACCGCGGCTAGTGTGCCGTGCAGGTACACTCTCCCCTTGCCAAATGGAGTGGGAAAGCTTTTCGCTAAGATAGAGACGACTAGAGAAGCAGAAGCGTGGCTCCGGAGGTATCCTGAGGGATGTGCCGGTTCCCGGCGTCTTTCGGCAGAAGCGGCGCCCCGGAGCGCTCTGCTGCCGCTCTACTGAGCTGTGCACGAACTAGCCGCATCTTCGCCTCCGAGAGGCGGAGATCGCGATTGCTTGGAAGAGGCGAAGAACGAAGCCGCAAAGGAGCGGGCTTGTGTGCGATGCCTTCCGACTGCTGGAGGACGGTGGCTGCCGCTCTCCTGCCTGTTGAATTCACTCTTGGCAAGCGAATAAAAAGCGTTCCAGGACAACTTGCCTGGGTTTTCACTTCGTCCTGATGCGTCCCACCTTGGCAAGTTTTGCTCGTCCCCAGAGGCTCCGAGATGCACAGAACACGGTGGCAGCTGCTGAAAAGAAGGGCAGCGGTGAGTTTGTCGACAAGCAAGAACATAGGCAGCTGACTGTGCTTTGGAAGGAGCAGCTGCCTGCTTTTGTCAATTGCCTTCACAGCGCCCAGAAGCCCGGTGCTCTGCTGCTTTGTTTTTCGCAGTCAGTCAATTGCACACTAGTGAAGCTGAGCCAGGCTCTTCAGCTTTGCTGCTTTTGAGCATCTGTGCTCCACTTATGCTCTGTGACATCTCTCGAGGTTGTTTGCCTCGCCCAGGCTGGAAAGTGCCCGCTAGTACCTAGAGCTGGGCAGGAGAGGGCAGAGAGCACTTCCATCTGACAGCATGTTGCAGATTGCCCCGGAAAGAGCCGTGTCCTTGGAATGTGCAGCAAATCCTCTTTCTTTTAAAACCGCGGTTAGTGTGCAGTGCAGGTACGCTCTCCCCTTGCCAAATGGAGTGGGAAAGCTTTTCGCTAAGATAGAGACGACTAGAGAAGCAGAAGCGCGGCTCCGGAGCTATCCGGAGGGAAGTGCCGGTTCCTGGCGTCTTTCGGCAGAAGCGGCGCTCCGGAGCGCTCCGCTGCCGATCTACTGAGCTGTGCGCGAACTAGCCGATTCTTCGCCTCCGAGAGGCAGAGATCGCGGTTGCTTGGAAGAGGCGAAGAACGAAGCCGCAAAGAAGCGGGCTTGTGTGTGAAGCCTTCAGACTGCTGGAGGACGGTGGCTGCCGCTCTCCTGCCTGCTGAATTCACTCTCGGCAAGCGAATGGAAAGCGTTCCAGGACAACTTGCCTGGGTTTTCACTTCGTTCTGATGCGTCCCACCTTGGCAAGTCTTGCTCGTCCTCAGAGGCTCCGAGATGCACAGAACCTGGTGGCAGCTGCTGAAAAGAAGGGCAGCGGTGAGTTTGTCGACAAGCAAGAACATAAGCAGCTGACTGTGCTTGGGAAGGAGCAGCTGCCTGCTTTTGGCAATTGCCTTCACAGCGCCCAGAAGCCCGGTGCTCTGCTGCTCTGTTTTTCGCAGTCAATGAATTGCACACTAGTGAAGCTGAACCAGGCTCTTCAGCTTTGCTGCTTTTGAGCATCTGTGCTCCACTTATGCTCTGTGACATCTCTGGAGGTTGTTTGCCTCGGCCAGGCTGGAAAGTGCCCGCTAGTACATAGAGCTGGGCAGGAGAGGGCAGAGAGCACTTCCATCTGACAGCAGGTTGCAGATTGCCCCGGAATGAGCCGTGTCCTTGGAATGTGCAGCAAATCCTCTTTCTTTGCAAACCGCGGTTAGTGTGCAGTGCAGGTACACTCTCCCCTTGCCAAATGGAGTGGGAAAGCTTTTCGCTAAGATAGAGACTAGAGAAGCAGAAGCGCAGCTCCGGAGCTATCCGGAGGGAAGTGTTGGTTCCTGGCGTCTTTCGGCTTGAAGCGGCGCTTTGCCGCGCTCCGCTGCCGCTCTACTGAGCTGTGCGCGAACTAGCCGCTTCTTCGCCTCCGAGAGGCAGAGATCGCGGTTGCTTGGAAGAGGCGAAGAACGAAGCCGCAATGAAGCGGGCTTGGGTGCGATGCCTTCCGACTGCTGGAGGACGGTGGCTGCCGCTCTCCTGCCTGTTGAATTCACTCTCGGCAAGCGAATAAAAAGCGTTCCAGGACAACTTGCCTGGGTTTTCACTTCGTCCTGATGCGTCCCACCTTGGCAAGTCTTGCTCGTCGCCAGAGGCTCCGAGATGCACAGAAGACGGTGGCAGCTGCTGAAAAGAAGGGCAGCGGTGAGTTTGTCGACAAGCAAGAACATAGGCAGCTGAGTGTGCTTTGGAAGGAGCAGCTGCCTGCTTTTGTCAATTGCCTTCACAGCGCCCAGAAGCCCGGTGCTCTGCTGCTTTGTTTTTCGCAGTCAGTCAATTGCACACTAGTGAAACTGAGCCAGGCTCTTCAGCTTTGCTGCTTTTGAGCATCTGTGCTCCACTTATGCTCTGTGACATCTCTCGAGGTTGTTTGCTTGACCCGGGCTGGAAAGTGCCCGCTAGTACATAGAGCTAGGCAGGAGAGGGCAGAGAGCACTTCCATCTGACAGCAGGTTGCAGATTGCCCCGGAAAGAGCCGTGTCCTTGGAATGTGCAGCAAATCCTCTTTCTTTGCAAACCGCGGTTAGTGTGCAGTGCAGGTACGCTCTCCCCTTGCCAAATGGAGTGGGAAAGCTTTTCGCTAAGATAGAGACGACTAGAGAAGCAGAAGCGTGGCTCCGGAGGTATCCTGAGGGATGTGCCGGTTCCCGGCGTCTTTCGGCAGAAGCGGCGCCCCGGAGCGCTCCGCTGCCGCTCTACTGAGCTGTGCGCGAACTAGCCGCATCTTCGCCTCCGAGAGGCGGAGATCGCGATTTCTTGGAAGAGGCGAAGAACGAAGACGCAAAGAAGCGGGCTTGTGTGCGATGCCTTCCGACTGCTGGAGGACGGTGGCTGCTGCTCTCCTGCCTGTTGAATTCACTCTTGGCAAGCGAATGGAAAGCGTTCCAGGACAACTTGCCTGGGTTTTCACTTCGTCCTGATGCGTCCCACCTTGGCAAGTTTTGCTCGTTCCCAGAGGCTCCGAGATGCACAGAACACGGTGGCAGCTGCTGAAAAGAAGGGCAGCGGTGAGTTTGTCGACAAGCAAGAACATAGGCAGCTGACTGTGCTTGGGAAGGAGCAGCTGCCTGGTTTTGGCAATTGCCTTCACAGCGCCCAGAAGCCCGGTGCTCTGCTGCTTTGTTTTTCGCAGCCAGTCAATTGCACACTAGTGAAGCTGAGCCAGGCTCTTCAGCTTTGCTGCTTTTCAGAATCTGTGCTCCACTTATGCTCTGTGATAATTTCTCGCGGTTGTTTGCCTCGGCCAGGGTGGAAAGTTCCCGCTAGTACATAGAGCTGGGCAGGAGAGGGCAGAAAGCACTTCCATCTGACAGCAGGTTGCAGACTGCCTCGGAAAGAGCCGTGTCCTTGGAATGTGCAGCAAATCCTATTTCTTTGCAAACCGCGGCTTGTGTGCCGTGCAGGTACACTCTCCCCTTGCCAAATGGAGTGGGAAAGTTTTCGCTAAGATAGAGACGACTAGAGAAGCAGAAGCGTGGCTCCGGAGGTATCCGGAGGGATGTGCCGGTTCCCGGCGTCTTTCGGCAGAAGCGGCGCTCCGGAGCGCTCTGCTGCCGCTCTACTGAGCTGTGCGCGAATTAGCCGCTTCTTCGCCTCCGAAAGGCAGAGATCACGGTTGCTTGGAAGAGGGGAAGAACGAAGCCGCAATGAAGCGGGCTTGTGTGCGAAGCCTTCCGACTGCTGGAGGACGGTGGCTGCCGCTCTCCTGCCTGTTGGATTCACTCTCGGCAAGCGAATGGAAAGCGTTCCAGGACAACTTGCCTGGGTTTTCACTTCGTTTTGATGCGTCCCACCTTGGCAAGTCTTGCTCGTCGCCAGAGGCTCCGAGAGGCACAGAAGACGGTGGCAGCTGCTGAAAAGAAGGGCAGCGGTGAGTTTGTCGACAAGCAAGAACATAGGCAGCTGACTGTGCTTGGGAAGGAGCAGCTGCCTGCTTTTGGCAATTGCCTTCACAGCGCCCAGAAGCCCGGTGCTCTGCTGCTCTGTTTTTCGCAGTCAATGAATTGCACACTAGTGAAGCTGAACCAGGCTCTTCAGCTTTGCTGCTTTTGAGCATCTGTGCTCCACTTATGCTCTGTGACATCTCTCGAGGTTGTTTGCCTCGGCCAGGCTGGAAAGTGCCCGCTAGTACATAGAGCTGGGCAGGAGAGGGCAGAGAGCACTTCCATCTGACAGCAGGTTGCAGATTGCCCCGGAATGAGCCGTGTCCTTGGAATGTGCAGCAAATCCTCTTTCTTTGCAAACCGCGGTTAGTGTGCAGTGCAGGTACACTCTCCCCTTGCCAAATGGAGTGGGAAAGCTTTTCGCTAAGATAGAGACTAGAGAAGCAGAAGCGCGGCTCCGGAGCTATCCGGAGGGAAGTGTTGGTTCCTGGCGTCTTTCGGCTTGAAGCGGCGCTTTGCCGCGCTCCGCTGCCGCTCTACTGAGCTGTGCGCGAACTAGCCGCTTCTTCGCCTCCGAGAGGCAGAGATCGCGGTTGCTTGGAAGAGGCGAAGAACGAAGCCGCAATGAAGCGGGCTTGGGTGCGATGCCTTCCGACTGCTGGAGGACGGTGGCTGCCGCTCTCCTGCCTGTTGAATTCACTCTCGGCAAGCGAATAAAAAGCGTTCCAGGACAACTTGCCTGGGTTTTCACTTCGTCCTGATGCGTCCCACCTTGGCAAGTCTTGCTCGTCGCCAGAGGCTCCGAGATGCACAGAAGACGGTGGCAGCTGCTGAAAAGAAGGGCAGCGGTGAGTTTGTCGACAAGCAAGAACATAGGCAGCTGAGTGTGCTTTGGAAGGAGCAGCTGCCTGCTTTTGTCAATTGCCTTCACAGCGCCCAGAAGCCCGGTGCTCTGCTGCTTTGTTTTTCGCAGTCAGTCAATTGCACACTAGTGAAACTGAGCCAGGCTCTTCAGCTTTGCTGCTTTTGAGCATCTGTGCTCCACTTATGCTCTGTGACATCTCTCGAGGTTGTTTGCTTGACCCGGGCTGGAAAGTGCCCGCTAGTACATAGAGCTAGGCAGGAGAGGGCAGAGAGCACTTCCATCTGACAGCAGGTTGCAGATTGCCCCGGAAAGAGCCGTGTCCTTGGAATGTGCAGCAAATCCTCTTTCTTTGCAAACCGCGGTTAGTGTGCAGTGCAGGTACGCTCTCCCCTTGCCAAATGGAGTGGGAAAGCTTTTCGCTAAGATAGAGACGACTAGAGAAGCAGAAGCGTGGCTCCGGAGGTATCCTGAGGGATGTGCCGGTTCCCGGCGTCTTTCGGCAGAAGCGGCGCCCCGGAGCGCTCCGCTGCCGCTCTACTGAGCTGTGCGCGAACTAGCCGCATCTTCGCCTCCGAGAGGCGGAGATCGCGATTTCTTGGAAGAGGCGAAGAACGAAGACGCAAAGAAGCGGGCTTGTGTGCGATGCCTTCCGACTGCTGGAGGACGGTGGCTGCTGCTCTCCTGCCTGTTGAATTCACTCTTGGCAAGCGAATGGAAAGCGTTCCAGGACAACTTGCCTGGGTTTTCACTTCGTCCTGATGCGTCCCACCTTGGCAAGTTTTGCTCGTTCCCAGAGGCTCCGAGATGCACAGAACACGGTGGCAGCTGCTGAAAAGAAGGGCAGCGGTGAGTTTGTCGACAAGCAAGAACATAGGCAGCTGACTGTGCTTGGGAAGGAGCAGCTGCCTGGTTTTGGCAATTGCCTTCACAGCGCCCAGAAGCCCGGTGCTCTGCTGCTTTGTTTTTCGCAGCCAGTCAATTGCACACTAGTGAAGCTGAGCCAGGCTCTTCAGCTTTGCTGCTTTTCAGAATCTGTGCTCCACTTATGCTCTGTGATAATTTCTCGCGGTTGTTTGCCTCGGCCAGGGTGGAAAGTTCCCGCTAGTACATAGAGCTGGGCAGGAGAGGGCAGAAAGCACTTCCATCTGACAGCAGGTTGCAGACTGCCTCGGAAAGAGCCGTGTCCTTGGAATGTGCAGCAAATCCTATTTCTTTGCAAACCGCGGCTTGTGTGCCGTGCAGGTACACTCTCCCCTTGCCAAATGGAGTGGGAAAGTTTTCGCTAAGATAGAGACGACTAGAGAAGCAGAAGCGTGGCTCCGGAGGTATCCGGAGGGATGTGCCGGTTCCCGGCGTCTTTCGGCAGAAGCGGCGCTCCGGAGCGCTCTGCTGCCGCTCTACTGAGCTGTGCGCGAATTAGCCGCTTCTTCGCCTCCGAAAGGCAGAGATCACGGTTGCTTGGAAGAGGGGAAGAACGAAGCCGCAATGAAGCGGGCTTGTGTGCGAAGCCTTCCGACTGCTGGAGGACGGTGGCTGCCGCTCTCCTGCCTGTTGGATTCACTCTCGGCAAGCTAATGGAAAGCGTTCCAGGACAACTTGCCTGGGTTTTCACTTCGTTTTGATGCGTCCCACCTTGGCAAGTCTTGCTCGTCGCCAGAGGCTCCGAGAGGCACAGAAGACGGTGGCAGCTGCTGAAAAGAAGGGCAGCGGTGAGTTTGTCGACAAGCAAGAACATAGGCAGCTGACTGTGCTTGGGAAGGAGCAGCTGCCTGCTTTTGGCAATTGCCTTTACAGCGCCCAGACGCCCGGTGCTCTGCTGCTCTGTTTTTCGCAGTCAATGAATTGCACACTAGTGAAGCTGAACCAGGCTCTTCAGCTTTGCTGCTTTTGAGCATCTGTGCTCCACTTATGCTCTGTGACATCTCTCGAGGTTGTTTGCCTCGGCCAGGCTGGAAAGTGCCCGCTAGTACATAGAGCTGGGCAGGAGAGGGCAGAGAGCACTTCCATCTGACAGCAGGTTGCAGATTGCCCCGGAATGAGCCGTGTCCTTGGAATGTGCAGCAAATCCTCTTTCTTTGCAAACCGCGGTTAGTGTGCAGTGCAGGTACACTCTCCCCTTGCCAAATGGAGTGGGAAAGCTTTTCGCTAAGATACAGACGACTAGAGAAGCAGAAGCGCGGCTCCGGAGGTATCCGGAGGGAAGTGTTGGTTCCTGGCGTCTTTCGGCTTGAAGCGGCGCTTTGCCGCGCTCCGCTGCCGCTCTACTGAGCTGTGCGCGAACTAGCCGCTTCTTCGCCTCCGAGAGGCAGAGATCGCGGTTGCTTGGAAGAGGCGAAGAACGAAGCCGCAATGAAGCGGGCTTGGGTGCGATGCCTTCCGACTGCTGGAGGACGGTGGCTGCCGCTCTCCTGCCTGTTGAATTCACTCTCGGCAAGCGAATAAAAAGCGTTCCAGGACAACTTGCCTGGGTTTTCACTTCGTCCTGATGCGTCCCACCTTGGCAAGTCTTGCTCGTCGCCAGAGGCTCCGAGATGCACAGAAGACGGTGGCAGCTGCTGAAAAGAAGGGCAGCGGTGAGTTTGTCGACAAGCAAGAACATAGGCAGCTGAGTGTGCTTTGGAAGGAGCAGCTGCCTGCTTTTGTCAATTGCCTTCACAGCGCCCAGAAGCCCGGTGCTCTGCTGCTTTGTTTTTCGCAGTCAGTCAATTGCACACTAGTGAAACTGAGCCAGGCTCTTCAGCTTTGCTGCTATTGAGCATCTGTGCTCCACTTATGCTCTGTGACATCTCTCGAGGTTGTTTGCTTGACCCGGGCTGGAAAGTGCCCGCTAGTACATAGAGCTGGGCAGGAGAGGGCAGAGAGCACTTCCATCTGACAGCAGGTTGCAGATTGCCCCGGAAAGAGCCGTGTCCTTGGAATGTGCAGCAAATCCTCTTTCTTTGCAAACCGCGGTTAGTGTGCAGTGCAGGTACGCTCTCCCCTTGCCAAATGGAGTGGGAAAGCTTTTCGCTAAGATAGAGACGACTAGAGAAGCAGAAGTGCGGCTCCGGAGCTATCCGGCGGGAAGTGTTGGTTCCTGGCGTCTTTCGGCTTGAAGCGGCGCCCCGGAGCGCTCGGCTGCCGCTCCACTGAGCTGTGCGCGAACTAGCCGCATCTTCGCCTCCGAGAGGCGGAGATCGCGTTTGCTTGGAAGAGGCGAAGAACGAAGCCGCAAAGAAGCGGGCTTGTGTGTGAAGCCTTCCGACTGCTGGAGGACGGTGGCTGCCGCTCTCCCGCCTGTTGAATTCACTCTCGGCAAGCGAATGGAAAGCGTTCCAGGACAACTTGCCTGGGTTTTAACTTCGTCCTGATGCGTCCCACCTTGGCAAGTCTTGCTCGTCGCCAGAGGCTTCGAGATGCACAGAAGACGGTGGCAGCTGCTGAAAAGAAGGGCAGCGGTGAGTTTGTCGACAAGCAAGAACATAGGCAGCTGACTGTGCTTGGGAAGGAGCAGCTGCCTGGTTTTGGCAATTGCCTTCACAGCGCCCAGAAGCCCGGTGCTCTGCTCTTGGTTTTTCGCAGTCAGTGAATTGCACACTAGTGAAGCTGAGCCAGGCTCTTCAGCTTTGCTGCTTTTGAGCATCTGTGCTCCACTTATGCTCTGTGACATTTCTCGAGGTTGTTTGCCTCGCCCAGGCTGTAAAGTGCCCGCTAGTACATAGAGCTGGGCAGGAGAGGGCAGAGAGCACTTCCATCTGACAGCAGTTGCAGATTGCCTCGGAAAGAGCCGTGTCCCTGGAATGTGCAGCAAATCCTGTTTCTTTCAAACTGCGGTTAGTGTGCAGTGCAGGTACACTCTCCCCTTGCCAAATGGAGTGGGAAAGCTTTTCGCTAAGATAGAGACGACTAGAGAAGCAGAAGCGCGGCTCCGGAGCTATCCGGAGGAATGTGCTGGTTCCCGGTGTCTTTCGTCAGAAGCGGCGCTCCGGAGCGCTCGCTGCCGCTCTACTGAGCTGTGCGCGAACTAGCCGCTTCTTCGCCTCCGAGAGGCAGAGATCGCGGTTGCTTGGAAGAGGCGAAGAACGAAGCCGCAAAGAAGCGGGCTTGTGTGCGAAGCCTTCCGACTGCTGGGGGACGGTGGCTGCCGCTCTCCTGCCTCTTGAATTCGCTCTCGGCAAGCGAATAAAAAGCGTTCCAGGACAACATGCCTGGGTTTTCACTTCGTCCTGATGCGTCCCACCTTGGCAATTCTTGCTCGTTCCCAGAGGCTCCGAGATGCACAGAACACGGTGGCAGCTGCTGAAAAGAAGGGCAGCGGTGAGTTTGTCGACAAGCAAGAACATAGGCAGCTGACTGTGCTTTGGAAGGAGCAGCTGCCTGCTTTTGTCAATTGCCTTCACAGCGCCCAGAAGCCCGGTGCTCTGCTGCTCTGTTTTCGCAGTCAATGAATTGCACACTAGTGAAGCTTAGCCAGGCTCTTCAGCTTTGCTGCTTTTGAGCATCTGTGCTCCACTTATGCTCTGTGACATCTCTCGAGGTTGTTTGCCTCGCCCAGGCTGGAAAGTGCCCGCTAGTACCTAGAGCTGGGCAGGAGAGGGCAGAGAGCACTTCCATCTGACAGCAGGTTGCAGATTGCCCCGGAAAGAGCCGTGTCCTGGAATGTGCAGCAAATCCTCTTTCTTTTAAACCGCGGTTAGTGTGCAGTGCAGGTACACTCTCCCCTTGCCAAATGGAGTGGGAAAGCTTTTCGCTAAGATACAGACGACTAGAGAAGCAGAAGCGCGGCTCCGGAGCTATCCGGAGGGATGTGCCGGTTCCAGGTGTCTTTCGGCAGAAGCGGCGCTCCAGAGTGCTCCGCTGCCGCTCTACTGAGCTGTGCGCGAACTAGCCGCTTCTTCGCCTCCGAGAGGCAGAGATCGCGGTTGCTTGGAAGAGGGGAAGAACGAAGCCGCAAAGAAGCGGGCTTGTGTGCGAAGCCTTCCGACTGCTGGAGGACAGTGGCTGCCGCTCTCCTGCCTGTTGAATTCGCTCTCGGCAAGCGAATAAAAAGCGTTCCAGGACAACATGCCTGGGTTTTCACTTCGTCCTGATGCGTCCCACCTTGGATATTCTTGCTCGTTCCCAGAGGCTCCGAGATGCACAGAACACGGTGGCAGCTGCTGAAAAGAAGGGCAGCGGTGAGTTTGTCGACAAGCAAGAACATAGGCAGCTGACTGTGCTTTGGAAGGAGCAGCTGCCTGGTTTTGGCAATTGCCTTCACAGCGCCCAGAAGCCCGGTGCTCTGCTGCTTTGTTTTTCGCAGCCAGTCAATTGCACACTAGTGAAGCTGAGCCAGGCTCTTCAGCTTTGCTGCTTTTCAGAATCTGTGCTCCACTTATGCTCTGTGACATTTCTCGAGGTTGTTTGCCTCGCCCAGGCTGTAAAGTTCCCGCTAGTACATAGAGCTGGGCAGGAGAGGGCAGAAAGCACTTCCATCTGACAGCAGTTGCAGATTGCCTCGGGAGAGCGTGTCCTTGGAATGTGCAGCAAATACTATTTCTTTGCAAACCGCGGCTAGTTTGCAGTGCAGGTACGCTCTCCCCTTGCCAAATGGAGTGGGAAAGCTTTTCGCTAAGATAGAGACGACTAGAGAAGCAGAAGCGTGGCTCCGGAGGTATCCTGAGGGATGTGCCGGTTCCCGGCGTCTTTCGGCAGAAGCGGCGCCCCGGAGCGCTCTGCTGCCGCTCTACTGAGCTGTGCGCGAACTAGCCGCATCTTCGCCTCCGAGAGGCGGAGATCGCGATTGCTTGGAAGAGGCGAAGAACGAAGCCGCAAAGAAGCGGGCTTGTGTGCGATGCCTTCCGACTGCTGGAGGACGGTGGCTTCCGCTCTCCTGCCTGTTGAATTCACTCTTGGCAAGCGAATAAAAAGCGTTCCAGGACAACTTGCCTGGGTTTTCACTTCGTCCTGATGCGTCCCACCTTGGCAAGTTTTGCTCGTCCCCAGAGGCTCCGAGATGCACAGAACACGGTGGCAGCTGCTGAAAAGAAGGGCAGCGGTGAGTTTGTCGACAAGCAAGAACATAGGCAGCTGACTGTGCTTTGGAAGGAGCAGCTGCCTGCTTTTGTCAATTGCCTTCACAGCGCCCAGAAGCCCGGTGCTCTGCTACTCTGTTTTTCGCAGTCAGTCAATTGCACACTAGTGAAGCTGAGCCAGGCTCTTCAGCTTTGCTGCTTTTTAGCATCTGTGCTCCACTTATGCTCTGTGACATTTCTCGAGGTTGTTTGCCTCGCCCAGGCTGGAAAGTACCCACTAGTACATAGAGCTGGGCAGGAGAGGGCAGAGAGCACTTCCATCTGACAGCAGGTTGCAGATTGCCTCGGAAAGAGCCGTGTCCTTGGAATGTG
This sequence comes from Anomalospiza imberbis, assembly GCF_031753505.1. NCBI lineage: Eukaryota > Metazoa > Chordata > Aves > Passeriformes > Viduidae > Anomalospiza > Anomalospiza imberbis. The sequence goes on along the minus strand of NW_027099818.1, from coordinate 47,123 downwards.
CAGCAAATCCTATTTCTTTGCAAACCGCGGTTAGTGTGCAGTGCAGGTACACTCTCCCTTGCCAAATGGAGTGGGAACGCTTTTCGCTAAGATAGAGATGACTAGAGAAGCAGAAGCGCGGATCCGGAGCTATCCGGAGGGAAATGCCGGTTGCCGGCGTCTTTCGGCAGAAGCGGCGCTCCAGAGCGCTCCGCTGCCGCTCTACTGAGCTGTGCGCAAACTAGCCGCTTCTTCGCCTCCGAGAGGCAGAGATCGCGGTTGCTTGGAAGAGGCGAAGAACGAAGCGCAAAGAAGCGGGCTTGTGTGCGAAGCCTTCAGACTGCTGGAGGACGGTGGCTGCCGCTCTCCTGCCTGTTGAATTCACTCTCGGCAAGCGAATGGAAAGCGTTCCAGGACAACTTGCCTGGGTTTTCACTTCATCCTGATGCGTCCCACCGTGGCGAGTCTTGCTCGTTCCCAGAGGCTCCGAGATGCACAGAACACGGTGGCAGCTGCTGAAAAGAAGGGCAGCGGTGAGTTTGTCGACAAGCAAGAACATAGGCAGCTGACTGTGCTTGGGAAGGAGCAGCTTCCTGGTTTTGGCAATTGCCTTCACAGCCCCAGAAGCCCGGTGCTCTGCTGCTTTGTTTTTCGCAGTCAATGAATTGCACACTAGTGAAGCTGAGCCAGGCTCTTCAGCTTTGCTGCTTTTTAGCATCTGTGCTCCACTTATGCTCTGTGACATCTCTCGAGGTTGTTTGCCTCGGCCAGGCTGGAAAGTGCCCGCTAGTACCTAGAGCTGAGCAGGAGAGGGCAGAGAGCACTTCCATCTGACAGCAGGTTGCAGATTGCCCCGGAAAGAGCCGTGTCCTTGGAAATGTGCAGCAAATCCTCTTTCTTTTAAAACCGCGGTTAGTGTGCAGTGCAGGTACACTCTCCCCTTGCCAAATGGAGTGGGAAAGCTTTTCGCTAAGATACAGACGACTAGAGAAGCAGAAGCGCGGCTCCGGAGCTATCCGGAGGGATGTGCCGGTTCCAGGTGTCCTTCGGCAGAGGCGGCGCTCCAGAGCGCTCCGCTGCCGCTCTACTGAGCTGTGCGCGAACTAGCCGCTTCTTCGCCTCCGAGAGGCAGAGATCGCGGTTGCTTGGAAGAGGCGAAGAACGAAGCCGCAAAGAAGCGGGCTTGTGTACGAAGCCTTCCGACTGCTGGAGGACGGTGGCTGCCGCTCTCCTGCCTGCTGAATTCACTCTCGGCAAGCGAATGGAAAGCGTTCCAGGACAACTTGCCTGGGTTTTCACTTCGTTCTGATGCGTCCCACCTTGGCAAGTCTTGCTTGTCCCCAGAGGCTCCGAGATGCACAGAACATGGTGGCAGCTGCTGAAAAGAAGGGCAGCGGTGAGTTTGTCAACAAGCAAGAACATAAGCAGCTGACTGTGTTTGTGAAGGAGCAGCTGCCTGCTTTTGGCAATTGCCTTCACAGCGCCCAGAAGCCCGGTGCTCTGCTGCTCTGTTTTTCGCAGTCAATGAATTGCACACTAGTGAAGCTGAGCCAGGCTCTTCAGCTTTGCTGCTTTTGAGCATCTGTGCTCCACTTATGCTCTGTGACATCTCTCGAGGTTGTTTGCCTCGCCCAGGCTGGAAAGTGCCCGCTAGTACCTAGAGCTGGGCAGGAGAGGGCAGAGAGCACTTCCATCTGACAGCAGGTTGCAGATTGCCCCGGAAAGAGCCGTGTCCTTGGAATGTGCAGCAAATCCTCTTTCTTTTAAAACCGCGGTTAGTGTGCAGTGCAGGTACACTCTCCCCTTGCCAAATGGAGTGGGAAAGCTTTTCGCTAAGATACAGATGACTAGAGAAGCAGAAGCGCGGCTCCGGAGCTATCCGGAGGGATGTGCCGGTTCCAGGTGTCTTTCGGCAGAAGCGGCGCTCCAGAGTGCTCCGCTGCCGCTCTACTGAGCTGTGCGCGAACTAGCCGCTTCTTCGCCTCCGAGAGGCAGAGATCGCGGTTGCTTGGAAGAGGGGAAGAACGAAGCCGCAAAGAAGCGGGCTTGTGTGCGAAGCCTTCCGACTGCTGGAGGACGGTGGCTGCCGCTCTCCTGCCTGTTGAATTCGCTCTCGGCAAGCGAATAAAAAGCGTTCCAGGACAACATGCCTGGGTTTTCACTTCGTCCTGATGCGTCCCACCTTGGCAATTCTTGCTCGTTCCAGAGGCTCCGAGATGCACAGAACACGGTGGCAGCTGCTGAAAAGAAGGGCAGCGGTGAGTTTGTCGACAAGCAAGAACATAGGCAGCTGACTGTGCTTGGGAAGGAGCAGCTGCCTGCTTTTGGCAATTGCCTTCACAGCGCCCAGAAGCCGGTGCTCTGCTGCTTTGTTTTTCGCAGTCAGTCAATTGCACACTAGTGAAGCTGAGCCAGGCTCTTCAGCTTTGCTGCTTTTGAGCATCTGTGCTCCACTTATGCTCTGTGACATCTCTCGAGGTTGTTTGCCTCGCCCAGGCTGGAAAGTGCCCGCTAGTACCTAGAGCTGGGCAGGAGAGGGCAGAGAGCACTTCCATCTGACAGCAGGTTGCAGATTGCCCCGGAAAGAGCCGTGTCCTTGGAATGTGCAGCAAATCCTATTTCTTTGCAAACCGCGGCTAGTGTGCAGTGCAGGTACACTCTCCCCTTGCCAAATGGAGTGGGAAAGCTTTTCGCTAAGATAGAGACGACTAGAGAAGCAGAAGCGCGGCTCCGGAGCTATCCGGAGGATGTGCCGGTTCCAGGTGTCTTTCGGCAGAAGCGGCGCTCCAGAGTGCTCCGCTGCCGCTCTACTGAGCTGTGCGCGAACTAGCCGCTTCTTCGCCTCCGAGAGGCAGAGATCGCGGTTGCTTGGAAGAGGGGAAGAACGAAGCCGCAAAGAAGCGGGCTTGTGTGCGAAGCCTTCCGACTGCTGGAGGACGGTGGCTGCCGCTCTCCTGCCTGTTGAATTCGCTCTCGGCAAGCGAATAAAAAGCGTTCCAGGACAACATGCCTGGGTTTTCACTTCGTCCTGATGCGTCCCACCTTGGCAATTCTTGCTCGTTCCCAGAGGCTCCGAGATGCACAGAACACGGTGGCAGCTGCTGAAAAGAAGGGCAGCGGTGAGTTTGTCGACAAGCAAGAACATAGGCAGCTGACTGTGCTTTGGAAGGAGCAGCTGCCTGGTTTTGGCAATTGCCTTCACAGCGCCAGAAGCCCGGTGCTCTGCTGCTTTGTTTTTCGCAGCCAGTCAATTGCACACTAGTGAAGCTGAGCCAGGCTCTTCAGCTTTGCTGCTTTTCAGAAATCTGTGCTCCACTTATGCTCTGTGATAATTTCTCGAGGTTGTTTGCCTCGCCCAGGCTGGAAAGTACCCGCTAGTACATAGAGCTGGGCAGGAGAGGGCAGAGAGCACTTCCATCTGACAGCAGGTTGCAGATTGCCCCGGAAAGAGCCGTGTCCTTGGAATGTGCAGCAAATCCTCTTTCTTTTAAAACCGCGGTTAGTGTGCAGTGCAGGTACACTCTCCCCTTGCCAAATGGAGTGGGAAAGCTTTCGCTAAGATACAGACGACTAGAGAAGCAGAAGCGCGGCTCCGGAGCTATCCGGAGGGATGTGCCGGTTCCAGGTGTCTTTCGGCAGAAGCGGCGCCCCGGAGTGCTCCGCTGCCGCTCTACTGAGCTGTGCGCGAACTAGCCGCTTCTTCGCCTCCGAGAGGCAGAGATCGCGGTTGCTTGGAAGAGGGAAGAACGAAGCCGCAAAGAAGCGGGCTTGTGTTGCGAAGGCCTTCCGACTGCTGGAGGACGGTGGCTGCCGCTCTCCTGCCTGTTGAATTCACTCTCGGCAAGCGAATGGAAAGCGTTCCAGGACAACTTGCCTGGGTTTTCACTTCGTCCTGATGCGTCCCACCTTGGCAAGTTTTGCTCGTCCCCAGAGGCTCCGAGATGCACAGAACACGGTGGCAGCTGCTGAAAGAAGGCAGCGGTGAGTTTGTCGACAAGCAAGAACATAGGCAGCTGACTGTGCTTGGAAGGAGCAGCTGCCTGCTTTTGTCAATTGCCTTCACAGCGCCCAGAAGCCCGGTGCTCTGCTGCTTTGTTTTTCGCAGTCAGTCAATTGCACACTAGTGAAGCTGAGCCAGGCTCTTCAGCTTTTGCTGCTTTTTAGCATCTGTGCTCCACTTATGCTCTGTGACATTTCTCGAGGTTGTTTGCCTCGCCCAGGCTGTAAAGTTCCCGCTAGTACATAGAGCTGGGCAGGAGAGGGCAGAAAGCACTTCCATCTGACAGCAGGTTGCAGATTGCCTCGGGAGAGCCGTGTCCTTGGAATGTGCAGCAAATCCTATTTCTTTGCAAACCGCGGCTAGTTTGCGTGCAGGTACACTCTCCCCTTGCCAAATGGAGTGGGAAAGCTTTTCGCTAAGATAGAGACGACTAGAGAAGCAGAAGCGTGGCTCCGGAGGTATCCTGAGGGATGTGCCGGTTCCCGGCGTCTTTCGGCAGAAGCGGCGCCCCGGAGCGCTCTGCTGCCGCTCTACTGAGCTGTGCGCGAACTAGCCGCATCTTCGCCTCCGAGAGGCGGAGATCGCGATTGCTTGGAAGAGGCGAAGAACGAAGCCGCAAAGAAGCGGGCTTGTGTGCGATGCCTTCCGACTGCTGGAGGACGGTGGCTGCCGCTCTCCTGCCTGTTGAATTCACTCTTGGCAAGCGAATAAAAAGCGTTCCAGGACAACTTGCCTGGGTTTTCACTTCGTCCTGATGCGTCCCACCTTGGCAAGTTTTGCTCGTTCCCGAGGCTCCGAGATGCACAGAACACGGTGGCAGCTGCTGAAAAGAAGGGCAGCGGTGAGTTTGTCGACAAGCAAGAACATAGGCAGCTGACTGTGCTTTGGAAGGAGCAGCTGCCTGGTTTTGGCAATTGCCTTCACAGCGCCCAGAAGCCCGGTGCTCTGCTGCTTTGTTTTTCGCAGTCAGTCAATTGCACACTAGTGAAGCTGAGCCAGGCTCTTCAGCTTTGCTGCTTTTGAGCATCTGTGCTCCACTTATGCTCTGTGACATCTCTCGAGGTTGTTTGCCTCGCCCAGGCTGGAAAGTGCCCTCTAGTACCTAGAGCTGGGCAGGAGAGGGCAGAGAGCACTTCCATCTGACAGCATGTTGCAGATTGCCCCGGAAAGAGCCGTGTCCTTGGAATGTGCAGCAAATCCTCTTTCTTTTAAAACCGCGGTTAGTGTGCAGTGCAGGTACGCTCTCCCCTTGCCAAATGGAGTGGGAAAGCTTTTCGCTAAGATAGAGACGACTAGAGAAGCAGAAGCGCGGCTCCGGAGCTATCCTGAGGGAAGTGCCGGTTCCTGGCGTCTTTCGGCAGAAGCGGCGCCCCGGAGCGCTCCGCTGCCGCTCTACTGAGCTGTGCGCGAACTAGCCGCTTCTTCGCCTCCAAGAGGCGGAGATCGCGGTTGCTTGGAAGAGGCGAAGAACGAAGCCGCAAAGAAGCGGGCTTGTGTGCGAAGCCTTCCGACTGCTGGAGGACGGTGGCTGCCGCTCTCCTGCCTGTTGAATTCACTCTCGGCAAGCGAATGGAAAGCCTTCCAGGACAACATGCCTGGGTTTTCACTTCGTTTTGATGCGTCCCACCTTGGCAAGTCTTGCTCGTCCTCAGAGGCTCCGAGATGCACAGAACATGGTGGCAGCTGCTGAAAAGAAGGGCAGCGGTGAGTTTGTCAACACGCAAGAACATAAGCAGCTGACTGTGCTTGGGAAGGAGCAGCTGCCTGCTTTTGGCAATTGCTTTCACAGCGCCCAGAAGCCCGGTGCTCTGCTGCTCTGTTTTTCGCAGCCAGTCAATTGCACACTAGTGAAGCTGAGCCAGGCTCTTCAGCTTTGCTGCTTTTCAGAATCTGTGCTCCACTTATGCTCTGTGATAATTTCTCGAGGTTGTTTGCCTCGCCCAGGCTGGAAAGTACCCGCTAGTACATAGAGCTGGGCAGGAGAGGGCAGAGAGCACTTCCATCTGACAGCATGTTGCAGATTGCCCCGGAAAGAGCCGTGTCCTTGGAATGTGCAGCAAATCCTCTTTCTTTTAAAACCGCGGTTAGTGTGCAGTGCAGGTACACTCTCCCCTTGCCAAATGGAGTGGGAAAGCTTTTCGCTAAGATACAGACGACTAGAGAAGCAGAAGCGCGGCTCCGGAGCTATCCGGAGGGATGTGCCGGTTCCAGGTGTCTTTCGGCAGAAGCGGCGCTCCAGAGCGCTCCGCTGCCGCTCTACTGAGCTGTGCGCGAACTAGCCGCTTGTTCGCCTCCGAGAGGCAGAGATCGCGGTTGCTTGGAAGAGGCGAAGAACGAAGCCGCAAAGAAGCGGGCTTGTGTACGAAGCCTTCCGACTGCTGGAGGACGGTGGCTGCCGCTCCCCTGCCTCTTGAATTCGCACTCGGCAAGCGAATAAAAAGCGTTCCAGGACAACATGCCTGGGTTTTCACTTCGTCTTTATGCGTCCCACCTTGGCAATTCTTGCTCGTTCCCAGAGGCTCCGAGATGCACAGAACACGGTGGCAGCTGCTGAAAAGAAGGGCAGCGGTGAGTTTGTGAACAAGCAAGAACATAGGCAGCTGACTGTGCTTGGGAAGGAGCAGCTGCCTGCTTTTGGCAATTGCCTTCACAGCGCCCAGAAGCCCGGTGCTCTGCTGCTTTGTTTTTCGCAGCCAGTCAATTGCACACTAGTGAAGCTGAGCCAGGCTCTTCAGCTTTGCTGCTTTTCAGAATCTGTGCTCCACTTATGCTCTGTGATAATTTCTCGAGGTTGTTTGCCTCGGCCAGGGTGGAAAGTTCCCGCTAGTACCTAGAGCTGGGCAGGAGAGGGCAGAAAGCACTTCCATCTGACAGCAGGTTGCAGACTGCCTCGGAAAGAGCCGTGTCCTTGGAATGTGCAGCAAATCCTATTTCTTTGCAAACCGCGGCTAGTGTTCCGTGCAGGTACACTCTCCCCTTGCCAAATTGAATGGGAAAGCTTTTCGCTAAGATAGAGACGACTAGAGAAGCAGAAGCGTGGCTCCGGAGGTATCCAGAGGGATGTGCCGGTTCCCGGCGTCTTTCGGCAGAAGCGGCGCTCCGGAGCGCTCTGCTGCCGCTCTACTGAGCTGTGCGCGAATTAGCCGCTTCTTCGCCTCCCAAAGGCAGAGATCACGGTTGCTTGGAAGAGGGGAAGAACGAAGCCGCAATGAAGCGGGCTTGTGTGCGAAGCCTTCCGACTGCTGGAGGACGGTGGCTGCCGCTCTCCTGCCTGTTGAATTCACTCTCGGCAAGCGAATAAAAAGCGTTCCAGGACAACTTGCCTGGGTTTTCACTTCGTCCTGATGCGTCCCACCTTGGCAAGTCTTGCTCGTCCCCAGAGCCTCCGAGATGCACAGAACACGGTGGCAGCTGCTGAAAAGAAGGGCAGCGGTGAGTTTGTCGACAAGCAAGAACATAGGCAGCTGACTGTGCTTGGGAAGGAGCAGCTGCCTGGTTGTGGGAATTGCCTTCACAGCGCCCAGAAGCCCGGTGCTCTGCTGCTTTGTTTTTCGCAGTCAGTCAATTGCACACTAGTGAAGCTGAGCCAGGCTCTTCAGCTTTGCTGCTTTTTAGCATCTGTGCTCCACTTATGCTCTGTGACATTTCTCGAGGTTGTTTGCCTCGCCCAGGCTGGAAAGTGCCCGCTAGTACCTAGAGCTGGGCAGGAGAGGGCAGAGAGCACTTCCATCTGACAGCAGGTTGCAGATTGCCTCGGAAAGAGCCGTGTCCTTGGAATGTGCAGCAAATCCTATTTCTTTTCAAACCGTGGTTAGTGTGCAGTGCAGGTACACTCTCCCCTTGCCAAATGGAGTGGGAAAGCTTTTCGCTAAGATAGAGACGACTAGAGAAGCAGAAGCGTGGCTCCGGAGGTATCCTGAGGGATGTGCCGGTTCCCGGCGTCTTTCGGCAGAAGCGGCGCCCCGGAGCGCTCTGCTGCCGCTCTACTGAGCTGTGCCCGAACTAGCCGCATCTTCGCCTCCGAGAGGCGGAGATCGCGATTGCTTGGAAGAGGCGAAGAACGAAGCCGCAAAGAAGCGGGCTTGTGTGCGATGCCTTCCGACTGCTGGAGGACGGTGGCTGCCGCTCTCCTGCCTGTTGAATTCACTCTTGGCAAGCGAATAAAAAGCGTTCCAGGACAACTTGCCTGGGTTTTCACTTCGTCCTTATGCGTCCCACCTTGGCAATTCTTGCTCGTCCCCAGAGGCTCCGAGATGCACAGAAGACGGTGGCAGCTGCTTAAAAGAAGGGCAGCGGTGAGTGTGTCGAGAAGCAAGAACATAGGCAGCTGACTGTGCTTTGGAAGGAGCAGCTGCCTGCTTTTGGCAATTGCCTTCACAGCGCCCAGAAGCCCGGTGCTCTGCTGCTTTGTTTTTCGCAGCCAGTCAATTGCACACTAGTGAATCTGAGCCAGGCTCTTCAGCTTTGCTGCTTTTGAGCATCTGTGCTGCACTTATGCTCTGTGACATCTCTCGAGGTTATTTGCCTCGGCCAGGCTGGAAAGTGCCCGCTAGTACATAGAGCTGGGCAGGAGAGGGCAGAGAGCACTTCCATCTGACAGCAGGTTGCAGATTGCCTCGGAAAGAGCCGTGTCCTTGGAATGTGCAGCAAATCCTGTTTCTTTTCAAACCGCGGTTAGTGTGCAGTGCAGGTACACTTTCCCCTTGCCAAATGGAGTGGGAAATCTTTTCGCTAAGATAGAGACGACTAGAGAAGCAAAAGCGCGGCTCCGGAGCTATCCGGAGGAATGTGCTGGTTCCCGGTGTCTTTCGTCAGAAGCGGCGCTCCAGAGTGCTCCGCTGCCGCTCTACTGAGCTGTGCGCGAACTAGCCGCTTCTTCGCCTCCGAGAGGCAGAGATCGCGGTTGCTTGGAAGAGGCGAAGAATGAAGCCGCAAAGAAGCGGGCTTGTGTGCGGAGCCTTCCGACTGCTGGAGGACGGTGGCTGCCGCTCTCCTGCCTGTTGAATTCGCTTTAGGTGGGCGAATAAAAAGCGTTCCAGGACAACATGCCTGGGTTTTTACTTCGTCCTGATGCGTCCCACCTTGGCAAGTTTTGCTCGTCCCCAGAGGCTCCGAGATGCTCAGAACACGGTGGCAGCTGCTGAAAAGAAGGGCAGCGGTGAGTTTGTCGACAAGCAAGAACATAGGCAGCTGACTGTGCTTTGGAAGGAGCAGCTGCCTGCTTTTTTCAATTGCCTTCACAGCGCCCAGAAGCCCGGTGCTCTGCTGCTTTGTTTTTCGCAGTCAGTCAATTGCACACTAGTGAAGCTGAGCCAGGCTCTTCAGCTTTGCTGCTTTTGAGCATCTGTGCTCCACTTATGCTCTGTGACATCTCTCGAGGTTGTTTGCCTCGGCCAGGCTGGAAAGTGCCCGCTAGTACATAGAGCTGGGCAGGAGAGGGCAGAGAGCACTTCCATCTGACAGCAGGTTGCAGATTGCCCCGGAAAGAGCCGTGTCCTTGGAATGTGCAGCAAATCCTCTTTCTTTTAAAACCGCGGTTAGTGTGCAGTGCAGGTACGCTCTCCCCTTGCCAAATGGAGTGGGAAAGCTTTTCGCTAAGATACAGACGACTAGAGAAGCAGAAGCGCGGCTCCGGAGGTATCCGGAGGGAAGTGCCGGTTCCTGGCGTCTTTCGGCAGAAGCGGCGCTTTGCCGCGCTCCGCTGCCGATCTACTGAGCTGTGCGCGAACTAGCCGCTTCTTCGCCTCCGAGAGGCAGAGATCGCGGTTGCTTGGAAGAGGCGAAGAACGAAGCCGCAAAGAAGCGGGCTTGTGTGTGAAGCCTTCAGACTGCTGGAGGACGGTGGCTGCCGCTCTCCTGCCTGCTGAATTCACTCTCGGCAAGCGAATGGAAAGCGTTCCAGGACAACTTGCCTGGGTTTTCACTTCGTTCTGATGCGTCCCACCTTGGCAAGTCTTGCTCGTCCCCAGAGGCTCCGAGATGCACAGAACATGGTGGCAGCTGCTGAAAAGAAGGGCAGCGGTGAGTTTGTCGACAAGCAAGAACATAAGCAGCTGACTGTGCTTGGGAAGGAGCAGCTGCCTGCTTTTGGCAATTGCCTTCACAGCGCCTAGAAGCCCGGTGCTCTGCTGCTCTGTTTTTCGCAGTCAATGAATTGCACACTAGTGAAGCTGAGCCAGGCTCTTCAGCTTTGCTGCTTTTGAGCATCTGTGCTCCACTTATGCTCTGTGACATCTCTCGAGGTTGTTTGCCTCGCCCAAGCTGGAAAGTGCCCGCTAGTACCTAGAGCTGGGCAGGAGAGGGCAGAGAGCACTTCCATCTGACAGCAGGTTGCAGATTGCCCCGGAAAGAGCCGTGTCCTTGGAATGTGCAGCAAATCCTCTTTCTTTTAAAACCGCGGTTAGTGTGCAGTGCAGGTACGCTCTCCCCTTGCCAAATGGAGTGGGAAAGCTTTTCGCTAAGATAGAGACGACTAGAGAAGCAGAAGCGCGGCTCCGGAGCTATCCGGAGGGAAGTGCTGGTTGTTGGCGTCTTTCGGCAGAAGCGGCGCTCCAGAGCGCTCCGCTGCCGCTCTACTGAGCTGTGCGCGAACTAGCCGCTTCTCCGCCTCCGAGAGGCAGAGATCGCGGTTGCTTGGAAGAGGCGAAGAACGAAGCCGCAAAGAAGCGGGCTTGTGTGCGAAGCCTTCCGACTGCTGGAGGACGGTGGCTGCCGCTCTCCTGCCTGTTGAATTCACTCTCGGCAAGCGAATAAAAAGCGTTCCAGGACAACTTGCCTGGGTTTTCACTTCGTACTGATGCGTCCCACCTTGGCAATTCTTGCTCGTTCCCAGAGGCTCCGAGATGCACAGAACACGGTGGCAGCTGCTGAAAAGAAGGGCAGCGGTGAGTTTGTCGACAAGCAAGAACATAGGCAGCTGACTGTGCTTGGGAAGGAGCAGCTGCCTGCTTTTGGCAATTGCCTTCACAGCGCCCAGAAGCCCGGTGCTCTGCTGCTTTGTTTTTCGCAGTCAGTCAATTGCACACTAGTGAAGCTGAGCCAGGCTCTTCAGCTTTGCTGCTTTTGAGCATCTGTGCTCCACTTATGCTCTGTGACATCTCTCGAGGTTGTTTGCCTCGCCCAGGCTGGAAAGTGCCCGCTAGTACCTAGAGCTGGGCAGGAGAGGGCAGAGAGCACTTCCATCTGACAGCAGGTTGCAGATTGCCCCGGAAAGAGCCGTGTCCTTGGAATGTGCAGCAAATCCTCTTTCTTTGCAAACCGCGGTTAGTGTGCAGTGCAGGTACGCTCTCCCCTTGCCAAATGGAGTGGGAAAGCTTTTCGCTAAGATACAGACGACTAGAGAAGCAGAAGCGTGGCTCCGGAGGTATCCGGAGGGAAGTGCCGGTTGCCGGCGTCTTTCGGCAGAAGCGGCGCCCTGGAGCGCTCTGCTGCCGCTCTACTGAGCTGTGCGCGAACTAGCCGCATCTTCGCCTCCGAGAGGCGGAGATCGCGATTGCTTGGAAGAGGCGAAGAACGAAGCCGCAAAGAAGCGGGCTTGTGTGCGATGCCTTCCGACTGCTGGAGGACGGTGGCTGCCGCTCTCCTGCCTGTTGAATTCACTTTCGGCAAGCGAATGGAAAGCGTTCCAGGACAACTTGCCTGGGTTTTTACTTGGTCCTGATGCGTCCCACCTTGGCAAGTCTTGCTCGTCCCCAGAGGCTCCGAGATGCACAGAAGACGGTGGCAGCTGCTGAAAAGAAGGGCAGCGGTGAGTTTTTGACAAGCAAGAATATAGGCAGCTGACTGTGCTTGGGAAGGAGCAGCTGCCTGGTTTTGGCAATTACCTTCACAGCGCCCAGAAGCCTGGTGCTCTGCTGCTTTGTTTTTCGCAGTCAGTCAATTGCACACTAGTGAAGCTGAGCCAGGCTGTTCAGCTTTGCTGCTTTTTAGCATCTGTGCTCCACTTATGCTCTGTGACATTTCTCGACGTTGTTTGCCTCGCCCAGGCTGGAAAGTTCCCGCTAGTACATAGAGCTGGGCAGGAGAGGGCAGAGAGCACTTCCATCTGACAGCAGGTTGCAGATTGCCTCGGAAAGAGCCGTGTCCTTGGAATGTGCAGCAAATCCTCTTTCTTTTCAAACCGCGGTTAGTGTGCAGTGCAGGTACACTCTCCCCTTGCCAAATGGAGTGGGAAAGCTTTTCGCTAAGATAGAGACGACTAGAGAAGCAGAAGCGCGGCTCCGGAGCTATCCGGAGGGAAGTGCCGGTTCCCGGCGTCTTTCGGCAGAAGCGGCGCTCCGGAGCGCTCCGCTGCCGCTCTACTGAGCTCTGCGCGAACTAGCCGCTTCTTCGCCTCCGAGAGGCAGAGATCGCGGTTGCTTGGAAGAGGCGAAGAACGAAGCCGCAAAGAAGCGGGCTTGTGTGCGAAGCCTTCCGACTGCTGGAGGACGGTGGCTGCCGCTCTCCTGCCTGTTGAATTCACTCTCGGCAAGCGAATGGAAAGCGTTCCAGGACAACTTGCCTGGGTTTTCACTTCGTCCTGATGCGTCCCACCTTGGCAATTCTTGCTCGTCCCCAGAGGCTCCGAGATGCACAGAAGACGGTGGCAGCTGCTGAAAAGAAGGGCAGCGGTGAGTTTGTCGACAAGCAAGAACATAGGCAGCTGACTGTGCTTAGGAAGGAGCAGCTGCCTGGTTGTGGCAATTGCCTTCACAGCGCCCAGAAGCCCGGTGCTCTGCTCTTTGTTTTTTGCAGTCAGTGAATTGCACACTAGTGAAGCTGAGCCAGGCTCTTCAGCTTTGCTGCTTTTGAGCATCTGTGCTCCACTTATGCTCTGTGACATCTCTCGAGGTTGTTTGCCTCGGCCAGGCTGGAAAGTGCCCGCTAGTACCTAGAGCTGGGCAGGAGAGGGCAGAGAGCACTTCCATCTGACAGCAGGTTGCAGATTGCCTCGGAAAGAGCCGTGTCCTTGGAATGTGCAGCAAATCCTCTTTCTTTGCAAACCGCGGTTAGTGTGCAGTGCAGGTACGCTCTCCCCTTGCCAAATGGAGTGGGAAAGCTTTTCGCTAAGATACAGACGACTAGAGAAGCAGAAGCATGGCTCCGGAGGTATCCGGAGGGAAGTGCCGGTTGCCGGCGTCTTTCGGCAGAAGCGGCGCCCTGGAGCGCTCTGCTGCCGCTCTACTGAGCTGTGCGCGAACTAGCCGCATCTTCGCCTCCGAGAGGCGGAGATCGCGATTGCTTGGAAGAGGCGAAGAACGAAGCCGCAAAGAAGCGGGCTTGTGTGCGAAGCCTTCCGACTGCTGGAGGACGGTGGCTGCCGCTCTCCTGCCTGTTGAATTCACTCTCGGCAAGCGAATGGAAAGCGTTCCAGGACAACTTGCCTGGGTTTTCACTTCGTCCTGATGCGTCCCACCTTGGCAATTCTTGCTCGTCCCCAGAGGCTCCGAGATGCACAGAAGACGGTGGCAGCTGCTGAAAAGAAGGGCAGCGGTGAGTTTGTCGACAAGCAAGAACATAGGCAGCTGACTGTGCTTAGGAAGGAGCAGCTGCCTGGTTGTGGCAATTGCCTTCACAGCGCCCAGAAGCCCGGTGCTCTGCTCTTTGTTTTTTGCAGTCAGTCAATTGCACACTAGTGAAGCTGAGCCAGGCTCTTCAGCTTTGCTGCTTTTGAGCATCTGTGCTCCACTTATGCTCTGTGACATCTCTCGAGGTTGTTTGCCTCGGCCAGGCTGGAAAGTGCCCGCTAGTACCTAGAGCTGGGCAGGAGAGGGCAGAGAGAACTTCCATCTGACAGCAGGTTGCAGATTGCCCCGGAAAGAGCCGTGTCCTTGGAATGTGCAGCAAATCCTCTTTCTTTTAAAACCGCGGTTAGTGTGCAGTGCAGGTACGCTCTCCCCTTGCCAAATGGAGTGGGAAAGCTTTTCGCTAAGATAGAGACGACTAGAGAAGCAGAAGCGCGGCTCCGGAGCTATCCGGAGGGATGTGCCGGTTCCAGGTGTCCTTCGGCAGAGGCGGCGCTCCAGAGCGCTCCGCTGCCGCTCTACTGAGCTGTGCGCAAACTAGCCGCTTCTTCGCTTAAGAGAGGCAGAGATCGCGGTTGCTTGGAAGAGGCGAAGAACGAAGCCGCAATGAAGCGGGCTTGTGTGCGAAGCCTTCAGACTGCTGGAGGACGGTGGCTGCCGCTCTCCTGCCTGCTGAATTCACTCTCGGCAAGCGAATGGAAAGCGTTCCAGGACAACTTGCCTGGGTTTTCACTTCGTCCTGATGCGTCCAACCTTGGCAAGTCTTTCTCGTCCCCAGAGGCTCCGAGATGCACAGAACACGGTGGCAGCTGCTGAAAAGAAGGGCAGCGGTGAGTTTGTCAACAAGCAAGAACATAAGCAGCTGACTGTGCTTGGGAAGGAGCAGCTGCCTGCTTTTGGCAATTGCTTTCACAGCGCCCAGAAGCCCGGTGCTCTGCTCTTTGTTTTTTGCAGTCAGTGAATTGCACACTAGTGAAGCTGAGCCAGGCTCTTCAGCTTTGCTGCTTTTGAGCATCTGTGCTCCACTTATGCTCTGTGACATCTCTCGAGGTTGTTTGCCTCGGCCAGGCTGGAAAGTGCCCGCTAGTACCTAGAGCTGGGCAGGAGAGGGCAGAGAGCACTTCCATCTGACAGCAGGTTGCAGATTGCCTCGGAAAGAGCCGTGTCCTTGGAATGTGCAGCAAATCCTCTTTATTTGCAAACCGCGGTTAGTGTGCAGTGCAGGTACGCTCTCCCCTTGCCAAATGGAGTGGGAAAGCTTTTCGCTAAGATACAGACGACTAGAGAAGCAGAAGCATGGCTCCGGAGGTATCCGGAGGGAAGTGCCGGTTGCCGGCGTCTTTCGGCAGAAGCGGCGCCCTGGAGCGCTCTGCTGCCGCTCTACTGAGCTGTGCGCGAACTAGCCGCATCTTCGCCTCCGAGAGGCGGAGATCGCGATTGCTTGGAAGAGGCGAAGAACGAAGCCGCAAAGAAGCGGGCTTGTGTGCGATGCCTTCCGACTGCTGGAGGACGGTGGCTGCCGCTCTCCTGCCTGTTGAATTCACTTTCGGCAAGCGAATGGAAAGCGTTCCAGGACAACTTGCCTGGGTTTTTACTTGGTCCTGATGCGTCCCACCTTGGCAAGTCTTGCTCGTCCCCAGAGGCTCCGAGATGCACAGAAGACGGTGGCAGCTGCTGAAAAGAAGGGCAGCGGTGAGTTTTTGACAAGCAAGAATATAGGCAGCTGACTGTGCTTGGGAAGGAGCAGCTGCCTGCTTTTGGCAATTACCTTCACAGCGCCCAGAAGCCTGGTGCTCTGCTGCTTTGTTTTTCGCAGTCAGTCAATTGCACACTAGTGAAGCTGAGCCAGGCTGTTCAGCTTTGCTGCTTTTTAGCATCTGTGCTCCACTTACGCTCTGTGACATTTCTCGACGTTGTTTGCCTCGCCCAGGCTGGAAAGTGCCCGCTAGTACATAGAGCTGGGCAGGAGAGGGCAGAGAGCACTTCCATCTGACAGCAGGTTGCAGATTGCCTCGGAAAGAGCCGTGTCCTTGGAATGTGCAGCAAATCCTGTTTCTTTTCAAACCGCGGTTAGTGTGCAGTGCAGGTACACTCTCCCCTTGCCAAATGGAGTGGGAAAGCTTTTCGCTAAGATAGAGACGACTAGAGAAGCAGAAGCACGGCTCCGGAGCTATCCGGAGGGAAGTGCCGGTTCCCGGCGTCTTTCGGCAGAAGCGGCGCTCCAGAGCGCTCCGCTGCCGCTCTACTGAGCTGTGCGCGAACTAGCCGCTTCTTCGCCTCCGAGAGGCAGAGATCGCGGTTGCTTGGAAGAGGCGAAGAACGAAGCCTCAAAGAAGCGGGCTTGTGTACGAAGCCTTCCGACTGCTGGAGGACGGTGGCTGCCGCTCCCCGGCCTCTTGAATTCGCACTCGGCAAGCGAATAAAAAGCGTTCCAGGACAACTTGCCTGGGTTTTCACTTCGTCCTTATGCGTCCCACCTTGGCAATTCTTGCTCGTTCCCAGAGGCTCCGAGCTGCACAGAACACGGTGGCAGCTGCTGAAAAGAAGGGCAGCGGTGAGTTTGTCGACAAGCAAGAACATAGGCAGCTGACTGTGCTTGGGAAGGAGCAGCTGCCTGCTTTTGGCAATTGCCTTCACAGCGCCCAGAAGCCCGGTGCTCTGCTGCTTTGTTTTTCGCAGCCAGTCAATTGCACACTAGTGAAGCTGAGCCAGGCTCTTCAGCTTTGCTGCTTTTCAGAATCTGTGCTCCACTTATGCTCTGTGACGTTTCTCGAGGTTGTTTGCCTCGCCCAGGCTGTAAAGTTCCCGCTAGTACATAGAGCTGGGCAGGAGAGGGCAGAAAGCACTTCCATCTGACAGCAGGTTGCAGATTGCCTCGGGAGAGCCGTGTCCTTGGAATGTGCAGCAAATCCTATTTCTTTGCAAACCGCGGCTAGTGTGCCGTGCAGGTACACTCTCCCCTTGCCAAATGGAGTGGGAAAGCTTTTCGCTAAGATAGAGACGACTAGAGAAGCAGAAGCGTGGCTCCGGAGGTATCCTGAGGGATGTGCCGGTTCCCGGCGTCTTTCGGCAGAAGCGGCGCCCCGGAGCGCTCTGCTGCCGCTCTACTGAGCTGTGCGCGAACTAGCCGCATCTTCGCCTCCGAGAGGCGGAGATCGCGGTTGCTTGGAAGAGGCGAAGAACGAAGCCGCAAAGAAGCGGGCTTGTGTGCGAAGCCTTCCGACTGCTGGAGGACGGTGGCTGCCGCTCTCCTGCCTGTTGAATTCACTCTCGGCAAGCGAATGGAAAGCGTTCCAGGACAACTTGCCTGGGTTTTCACTTCGTCCTGATGCGTCCCACCATGGCAAGTTTTGCTCGTCCCCAGAGGCTCCGAGATGCACAGAACACGGTGGCAGCTGCTGAAAAGAAGGGCAGCGGTGAGTTTGTCGACAAGCAAGAACATAGGCAGCTGACTGTGCTTTGGAAGGAGCAGCTGCCTGCTTTTTTCAATTGCCTTCACAGCGCCCAGAAGCCCGGTGCTCTGCTGCTTTGTTTTTCGCAGTCAGTCAATTGCACACTAGTGAAGCTGAGCCAGGCTCTTCAGCTTTGCTGCTTTTGAGCATCTGTGCTCCACTTATGCTCTGTGACATCTCTCGAGGTTGTTTGCCTCGGCCAGGCTGGAAAGTGCCCGCTAGTACCTAGAGCTGGGCAGGAGAGGGCAGAGAGAACTTCCATCTGACAGCAGGTTGCAGATTGCCCCGGAAAGAGCCGTGTCCTTGGAATGTGCAGCAAATCCTCTTTCTTTTAAAACTGCGGTTAGTGTGCAGTGCAGGTACGCTCTCCCCTTTGCCAAATGGAGTGGGAAAGCTTTTCGCTAAGATAGAGACGACTAGAGAAGCAGAAGCGCGGCTCCGGAGCTATCCGGAGGGAAGTGCCGGTTCCTGGCGTCTTTCGGCAGAAGCGGCGCTTTGCCGCGCTCCGCTGCCGATCTACTGAGCTGTGCGCGAACTAGCCGCTTCTTCGCCTCCGAGAGGCAGAGATCGCGGTTGCTTGGAAGAGGCGAAGAACGAAGCCGCAATGAAGCGGGCTTGTGTGCGAAGCCTTCAGACTGCTGGAGGACGGTGGCTGCCGCTCTCCTGCCTGTTGAATTCACTCTCGGCAAGCGAATGGAAAGCGTTCCAGGACAACTTGCCTGGGTTTTCACTTCGTCCTGATGCGTCCCACCTTGGCAAGTCTTGCTCGTCCCCAGAGGCTCCGAGATGCACAGAACACGGTGGCAGCTGCTGAAAAGAAGGGCAGCGGTGAGTTTGTCGACAAGCAAGAACATAGGCAGCTGACTGTGTTTGTGAAGGAGCAGCTGCCTGGTTTTTGCAATTGCCTTCACAGTGCCCAGAAGCCCGGTGCTCTGCTGCTCTGTTTTTCGCAGTCAATGAATTGCACACTAGTGAAGCTGAGCCAGGCTCTTCAGCTTTGCTGCTTTTGAGCATCTGTGCTCCACTTATGCTCTGTGACATCTCTCGAGGTTGTTTGCCTCGCCCAAGCTGGAAAGTGCCCGCTAGTACCTAGAGCTGGGCAGGAGAGGGCAGAGAGCACTTCCATCTGACAGCAGGTTGCAGATTGCCTCGGAAAGAGCCGTGTCCTTGGAATGTGCAGCAAATCCTCTTTCTTTGCAAACCGCGGTTAGTGTGCAGTGCAGGTACACTCTCCCCTTGCCAAATGGAGTGGGAAAGCTTTTCGCTAAGATACAGACGACTAGAGAAACAGAAGCGCGGCTCCGGAGCTATCCGGAGGGATGTGCCGGTTCCAGGTGTCTTTCGGCAGAAGCGGCGTTCCAGAGCGCTCCGCTGCCGCTCTACTGAGCTGTGCGCGAACTAGCCGCTTCTTCGCCTCCGAGAGGCAGAGATCGCGGTTGCTTGGAAGAGGCGAAGAACGAAGCCGCAAAGAAGCGGGCTTGTGTACGAAGCCTTCCGACTGCTGGAGGACGGTGGCTGCCGCTCTCCTGCCTCTTGAATTCGCACTCGGCAAGCGAATAAAAAGCGTTCCAGGACAACATGCCTGGGTTTTCACTTCGTCCTGATGCGTCCCACCTTGGCAATTCTTGCTCGTCCCCAGAGGCTCCGAGATGCACAGAACACGGTGGCAGCTGCTTAAAAGAAGGGCAGCGGTGAGTGTGTCGAGAAGCAAGAACATAGGCAGCTGACTGTGCTTTGGAAGGAGCAGCTGCCTGGTTTTGGCAATTGCCTTCACAGCGCCCAGAAGCCCGGTGCTCTGCTGCTTTGTTTTTCGCAGCCAGTCAATTGCACACTAGTGAAGCTGAGCCAGGCTCTTCAGCTTTGCTGCTTTTGAGCATCTGTGCTCCACTTATGCTCTGTGACATCTCTCGAGGTTATTTGCCTCGGCCAGGCTGGAAAGTGCCCGCTAGTACATAGAGCTGGGAAGGAGAGGGCAGAGAGCACTTCCATCTGACAGCAGGTTGCAGATTGCCCCGGAAAGAGCCGTGTCCTTGGAATGTGCAGCAAATCCTCTTTCTTTTAAAACCGCGGTTAGTGTGCAGTGCAGGTACGCTCTCCCCTTGCCAAATGGAGTGGGAAAGCTTTTCGCTAAGATACAGACGACTAGAGAAGCAGAAGCGCGGCTCCGGAGGTATCCGGAGGGAAGTGCCGGTTCCTGGCGTCTTTCGGCAGAAGCGGCGCTTTGCCGCGCTCCGCTGCCGATCTACTGAGCTGTGCGCGAACTAGCCGCTTCTTCGCCTCCGAGAGGCAGAGATCGCGGTTGCTTGGAAGAGGCGAAGAACGAAGCCGCAAAGAAGCGGGCTTGTGTGTGAAGCCTTCAGACTGCTGGAGGACGGTGGCTGCCGCTCTCCTGCCTGCTGAATTCACTCTCGGCAAGCGAATGGAAAGCGTTCCAGGACAACTTGCCTGGGTTTTCACTTCGTTCTGATGCGTCCCACCTTGGCAAGTCTTGCTCGTCCCCAGAGGCTCCGAGATGCACAGAACATGGTGGCAGCTGCTGAAAAGAAGGGCAGCGGTGAGTTTGTCGACAAGCAAGAACATAAGCAGCTGACTGTGCTTGGGAAGGAGCAGCTGCCTGCTTTTGGCAATTGCCTTCACAGCGCCTAGAAGCCCGGTGCTCTGCTGCTCTGTTTTTCGCAGTCAATGAATTGCACACTAGTGAAGCTGAGCCAGGCTCTTCAGCTTTGCTGCTTTTGAGCATCTGTGCTCCACTTATGCTCTGTGACATCTCTCGAGGTTGTTTGCCTCGCCCAAGCTGGAAAGTGCCCGCTAGTACATAGAGCTGGGCAGGAGAGGGCAGAGAGCACTTCCATCTGACAGCAGGTTGCAGATTGCCCCGGAAAGAGCCGTGTCCTTGGAATGTGCAGCAAATCCTCTTTCTTTTAAAACCGCGGTTAGTGTGCAGTGCAGGTACGCTCTCCCCTTGCCAAATGGAGTGGGAAAGCTTTTCGCTAAGATACAGACGACTAGAGAAGCAGAAGCGCGGCTCCAGAGCTATCCGGAGGGAAGTGCTGGTTGTTGGCGTCTTTCGGCAGAAGCGGCGCTCCAGAGCGCTCCGCTGCCGCTCTACTGAGCTGTGCGCGAACTAGCCGCTTCTTCGCCTCCGAGAGGCAGAGATCGCGGTTGCTTGGAAGAGGCGAAGAACGAAGCCGCAAAGAAGCGGGCTTGTGTGCGAAGCCTTCCGACTGCTGGAGGACGGTGGCTGCCGCTCTCCTGCCTGTTGAATTCACTCTCGGCAAGCGAATAAAAAGCGTTCCAGGACAACTTGCCTGGGTTTTCACTTCGTACTGATGCGTCCCACCTTGGCAATTCTTGCTCGTTCCCAGAGGCTCCGAGATGCACAGAACACGGTGGCAGCTGCTGAAAAGAAGGGCAGCGGTGAGTTTGTCGACAAGCAAGAACATAGGCAGCTGACTGTGCTTGGGAAGGAGCAGCTGCCTGCTTTTGGCAATTGCCTTCACAGCGCCCAGAAGCCCGGTGCTCTGCTGCTTTGTTTTTCGCAGCCAGTCAATTGCACACTAGTGAAGCTGAGCCAGGCTCTTCAGCTTTGCTGCTTTTCAGAATCTGTGCTCCACTTATGCTCTGTGACATTTCTCGAGGTTGTTTGCCTCGGCCAGGCTGGAAAGTGCCCGCTAGTACCTAGAGCTGGGCAGGAGAGGGCAGAGAGAACTTCCATCTGACAGCAGGTTGCAGATTGCCCCGGAAAGAGCCGTGTCCTTGGAATGTGCAGCAAATCCTCTTTCTTTTAAAACCGCGGTTAGTGTGCAGTGCAGGTACGCTCTCCCCTTGCCAAATGGAGTGGGAAAGCTTTTCGCTAAGATAGAGACGACTAGAGAAGCAGAAGCGCGGCTCCGGAGCTATCCGGAGGGATGTGCCGGTTCCAGGTGTCCTTCGGCAGAGGCGGCGCTCCAGAGCGCTCCGCTGCCGCTCTACTGAGCTGTGCGCAAACTAGCCGCTTCTTCGCTTAAGAGAGGCAGAGATCGCGGTTGCTTGGAAGAGGCGAAGAACGAAGCCGCAATGAAGCGGGCTTGTGTGCGAAGCCTTCAGACTGCTGGAGGACGGTGGCTGCCGCTCTCCTGCCTGCTGAATTCACTCTCGGCAAGCGAATGGAAAGCGTTCCAGGACAACTTGCCTGGGTTTTCACTTCGTCCTGATGCGTCCAACCTTGGCAAGTCTTTCTCGTCCCCAGAGGCTCCGAGATGCACAGAACACGGTGGCAGCTGCTGAAAAGAAGGGCAGCGGTGAGTTTGTCAACAAGCAAGAACATAAGCAGCTGACTGTGCTTGGGAAGGAGCAGCTGCCTGCTTTTGGCAATTGCTTTCACAGCGCCCAGAAGCCCGGTGCTCTGCTCTTTGTTTTTTGCAGTCAGTGAATTGCACACTAGTGAAGCTGAGCCAGGCTCTTCAGCTTTGCTGCTTTTGAGCATCTGTGCTCCACTTATGCTCTGTGACATCTCTCGAGGTTGTTTGCCTCGGCCAGGCTGGAAAGTGCCCGCTAGTACCTAGAGCTGGGCAGGAGAGGGCAGAGAGCACTTCCATCTGACAGCAGGTTGCAGATTGCCTCGGAAAGAGCCGTGTCCTTGGAATGTGCAGCAAATCCTCTTTCTTTGCAAACCGCGGTTAGTGTGCAGTGCAGGTACGCTCTCCCCTTGCCAAATGGAGTGGGAAAGCTTTTCGCTAAGATACAGACGACTAGAGAAGCAGAAGCATGGCTCCGGAGGTATCCGGAGGGAAGTGCCGGTTGCCGGCGTCTTTCGGCAGAAGCGGCGCCCTGGAGCGCTCTGCTGCCGCTCTACTGAGCTGTGCGCGAACTAGCCGCATCTTCGCCTCCGAGAGGCGGAGATCGCGATTGCTTGGAAGAGGCGAAGAACGAAGCCGCAAAGAAGCGGGCTTGTGTGCGATGCCTTCCGACTGCTGGAGGACGGTGGCTGCCGCTCTCCTGCCTGTTGAATTCACTTTCGGCAAGCGAATGGAAAGCGTTCCAGGACAACTTGCCTGGGTTTTTACTTGGTCCTGATGCGTCCCACCTTGGCAATTCTTGCTCGTCCCCAGAGGCTCCGAGATGCACAGAAGACGGTGGCAGCTGCTGAAAAGAAGGGCAGCGGTGAGTTTGTCGACAAGCAAGAACATAGGCAGCTGACTGTGCTTAGGAAGGAGCAGCTGCCTGGTTGTGGCAATTGCCTTCACAGCGCCCAGAAGCCCGGTGCTCTGCTCTTTGTTTTTTGCAGTCAGTGAATTGCACACTAGTGAAGCTGAGCCAGGCTCTTCAGCTTTGCTGCTTTTGAGCATCTGTGCTCCACTTATGCTCTGTGACATCTCTCGAGGTTGTTTGCCTCGGCCAGGCTGGAAAGTGCCCGCTAGTACCTAGAGCTGGGCAGGAGAGGGCAGAGAGAACTTCCATCTGACAGCAGGTTGCAGATTGCCCCGGAAAGAGCCGTGTCCTTGGAATGTGCAGCAAATCCTCTTTCTTTTAAAACCGCGGTTAGTGTGCAGTGCAGGTACGCTCTCCCCTTGCCAAATGGAGTGGGAAAGCTTTTCGCTAAGATAGAGACGACTAGAGAAGCAGAAGCGCGGCTCCAGAGCTATCCGGAGGGATGTGCCGGTTCCAGGTGTCCTTCGGCAGAGGCGGCGCTCCAGAGCGCTCCGCTGCCGCTCTACTGAGCTGTGCGCAAACTAGCCGCTTCTTCGCTTAAGAGAGGCAGAGATCGCGGTTGCTTGGAAGAGGCGAAGAACGAAGCCGCAATGAAGCGGGCTTGTGTGCGAAGCCTTCAGACTGCTGGAGGACGGTGGCTGCCGCTCTCCTGCCTGCTGAATTCACTCTCGGCAAGCGAATGGAAAGCGTTCCAGGACAACTTGCCTGGGTTTTCACTTCGTCCTGATGCGTCCAACCTTGGCAAGTCTTTCTCGTCCCCAGAGGCTCCGAGATGCACAGAACACGGTGGCAGCTGCTGAAAAGAAGGGCAGCGGTGAGTTTGTCAACAAGCAAGAACATAAGCAGCTGACTGTGCTTGGGAAGGAGCAGCTGCCTGCTTTTGGCAATTGCTTTCACAGCGCCCAGAAGCCCGGTGCTCTGCTGCTCTGTTTTTCGCAGCCAGTCAATTGCACACTAGTGAAGCTGAGCCAGGCTCTTCAGCTTTGCTGCTTTTCAGAATCTGTGCTCCACTTATGCTCTGTGATAATTTCTCGAGGTTGTTTGCCTCGCCCAGGCTGGAAAGTTCCCGCTAGTACATAGAGCTGGGCAGGAGAGGGCAGAGAGCACTTCCATCTGACAGCATGTTGCAGATTGCCCCGGAAAGAGCCGTGTCCTTGGAATGTGCAGCAAATCCTCTTTCTTTTAAAACCGCGGTTAGTGTGCAGTGCAGGTACACTCTCCCCTTGCCAAATGGAGTGGGAAAGCTTTTCGCTAAGATACAGACGACTAGAGAAGCAAAAGCGCGGCTCCGGAGCTATCCGGAGGGATGTGCCGGTTCCAGGTGTCTTTCGGCAGAAGCGGCGCTCCAGAGCGCTCCGCTGCCGCTCTACTGAGCTGTGCGCGAACTAGCCGCTTCTTCGCCTCCGAGAGGCAGAGATCGCGGTTGCTTGGAAGAGGCGAAGAACGAAGCCGCAAAGAAGCGGGCTTGTGTACGAAGCCTTCCGACTGCTGGAGGACGGTGGCTGCCGCTCCCCTGCCTCTTGAATTCGCACTCGGCAAGCGAATAAAAAGCGTTCCAGGACAACATGCCTGGGTTTTCACTTCGTCCTTATGCGTCCCACCTTGGCAATTCTTGCTCGTTCCCAGAGGCTCCGAGATGCACAGAACACGGTGGCAGCTGCTGAAAAGAAGGGCAGCGGTGAGTTTGTCGACAAGCAAGAACATAGGCAGCTGACTGTGCTTGGGAAGGAGCAGCTGCCTGGTTTTGGCAATTGCCTTCACAGCGCCCAGAAGCCCGGTGCTCTGCTGCTTTGTTTTTCGCAGCCAGTCAATTGCACACTAGTGAAGCTGAGCCAGGCTCTTCAGCTTTGCTGCTTTTCAGAATCTGTGCTCCACTTATGCTCTGTGACATTTCTCGAGGTTGTTTGCCTCGCCCAGGCTGTAAAGTTCCCGCTAGTACATAGAGCTGGGCAGGAGAGGGCAGAAAGCACTTCCATCTGACAGCAGGTTGCAGATTGCCTCGGGAGAGCCGTGTCCTTGGAATGTGCAGCAAATCCTATTTCTTTGCAAACCGCGGCTAGTGTGCCGTGCAGGTACACTCTCCCCTTGCCAAATGGAGTGGGAAAGCTTTTCGCTAAGATAGAGACGACTAGAGAAGCAGAAGCGTGGCTCCGGAGGTATCCTGAGGGATGTGCCGGTTCCCGGCGTCTTTCGGCAGAAGCGGCGCCCCGGAGCGCTCTGCTGCCGCTCTACTGAGCTGTGCCCGAACTAGCCGCATCTTCGCCTCCGAGAGGCGGAGATCGCGATTGCTTGGAAGAGGCGAAGAACGAAGCCGCAAAGAAGCGGGCTTGTGTGCGATGCCTTCCGACTGCTGGAGGACGGTGGCTGCCGCTCTCCTGCCTGTTGAATTCACTCTTGGCAAGCGAATAAAAAGCGTTCCAGGACAACTTGCCTGGGTTTTCACTTCGTCCTGATGCGTCCCACCATGGCAAGTTTTGCTCGTCCCCAGAGGCTCCGAGATGCACAGAACACGGTGGCAGCTGCTGAAAAGAAGGGCAGCGGTGAGTTTGTCGACAAGCAAGAACATAGGCAGCTGACTGTGCTTTGGAAGGAGCAGCTGCCTGCTTTTTTCAATTGCCTTCACAGCGCCCAGAAGCCCGGTGCTCTGCTGCTTTGTTTTTCGCAGTCAGTCAATTGCACACTAGTGAAGCTGAGCCAGGCTCTTCAGCTTTGCTGCTTTTGAACATCTGTGCTCCACTTATGCTCTGTGACATCTCTCGAGGTTGTTTGCCTCGGCCAGGCTGGAAAGTGCCCGCTAGTACCTAGAGCTGGGCAGGAGAGGGCAGAGAGCACTTCCATCTGACAGCAGGTTGCAGATTGCCCCGGAAAGAGCCGTGTCCTTGGAATGTGCAGCAAATCCTCTTTCTTTTAAAACCGCGGTTAGTGTGCAGTGCAGGTACGCTCTCCCCTTTGCCAAATGGAGTGGGAAAGCTTTTCGCTAAGATAGAGACGACTAGAGAAGCAGAAGCGCGGCTCCGGAGCTATCCGGAGGGAAGTGCCGGTTCCTGGCGTCTTTCGGCAGAAGCGGCGCTTTGCCGCGCTCCGCTGCCGATCTACTGAGCTGTGCGCGAACTAGCCGCTTCTTCGCCTCCGAGAGGCAGAGATCGCGGTTGCTTGGAAGAGGCGAAGAACGAAGCCGCAATGAAGCGGGCTTGTGTGCGAAGCCTTCAGACTGCTGGAGGACGGTGGCTGCCGCTCTCCTGCCTGTTGAATTCACTCTCGGCAAGCGAATGGAAAGCGTTCCAGGACAACTTGCCTGGGTTTTCACTTCGTCCTGATGCGTCCCACCTTGGCAAGTCTTGCTCGTCCCCAGAGGCTCCGAGATGCACAGAACACGGTGGCAGCTGCTGAAAAGAAGGGCAGCGGTGAGTTTGTCGACAAGCAAGAACATAGGCAGCTGACTGTGTTTGTGAAGGAGCAGCTGCCTGGTTTTTGCAATTGCCTTCACAGTGCCCAGAAGCCCGGTGCTCTGCTCTTTGTTTTTTGCAGTCAGTGAATTGCACACTAGCGAAGCTGAGCCAGGCTCTTCAGCTTTAGTGCTTTTGAGCATCTGTGCTCCACTTATGCTCTGTGACATTTCTCGAGGTTGTTTGCCTCGCCCAGGCTGGAAAGTGCCCGCTAGTACATAGAGCTGGGCAGGAGAGGGCAGAGAGCACTTCCATCTGACAGCAGGTTGCAGATTGCCTCGGAAAGAGCCGTGTCCTTGGAATGTGCAGCAAATCCTCTTTCTTTGCAAACCGCGGTTAGTGTGCAGTGCAGGTACACTCTCCCCTTGCCAAATGGAGTGGGAAAGCTTTTCGCTAAGATACAGACGACTAGAGAAACAGAAGCGCGGCTCCGGAGCTATCCGGAGGGATGTGCCGGTTCCAGGTGTCTTTCGGCAGAAGCGGCGTTCCAGAGCGCTCCGCTGCCGCTCTACTGAGCTGTGCGCGAACTAGCCGCTTCTTCGCCTCCGAGAGGCAGAGATCGCGGTTGCTTGGAAGAGGCGAAGAACGAAGCCGCAAAGAAGCGGGCTTGTGTACGAAGCCTTCCGACTGCTGGAGGACGGTGGCTGCCGCTCTCCTGCCTCTTGAATTCGCACTCGGCAAGCGAATAAAAAGCGTTCCAGGGCAACATGCCTGGGTTTTCACTTCGTCCTTATGCGTCCCACCTTGGCAATTCTTGCTCGTCCCCAGAGGCTCCGAGATGCACAGAACACGGTGGCAGCTGCTTAAAAGAAGGGCAGCGGTGAGTGTGTCGAGAAGCAAGAACATAGGCAGCTGACTGTGCTTTGGAAGGAGCAGCTGCCTGGTTTTGGCAATTGCCTTCACAGCGCCCAGAAGCCCGGTGCTCTGCTGCTTTGTTTTTCGCAGCCAGTCAATTGCACACTAGTGAAGCTGAGCCAGGCTCTTCAGCTTTGCTGCTTTTGAGCATCTGTGCTCCACTTATGCTCTGTGACATCTCTCGAGGTTATTTGCCTCGGCCAGGCTGGAAAGTGCCCGCTAGTACATAGAGCTGGGCAGGAGAGGGCAGAGAGCACTTCCATCTGACAGCAGGTTGCAGATTGCCTCGGAAAGAGCCGTGTCCTTGGAATGTGCAGCAAATCCTGTTTCTTTGCAAACCGCGGCTAGTGTGCAGTGCAGGTACACTCTCCCCTTGCCAGATGGAGTGGGAAAGCTTTTCGCTAAGATAGAGACGACTAGAGAAGCAGAAGCGTGGCTCCGGAGGTATCCTGAGGGATGTGCCGGTCCCCGGCGTCTTTCGGCAGAAGCGGCGCCCCGGAGCGCTCTGCTGCCGCTCTACTGAGCTGTGCCCGAACTAGCCGCATCTTCGCCTCCGAGAGGCGGAGATCGCGATTGCTTGGAAGAGGCGAAGAACGAAGCCGCAAAGAAGCGGGCTTGTGTGCGATGCCTTCCGACTGCTGGAGGACGGTGGCTGCCGCTCTCCTGCCTGTTGAATTCACTCTTGGCAAGCGAATAAAAAGCGTTCCAGGACAACTTGCCTGGGTTTTCACTTCGTCCTGATGCGTCCCACCATGGCAAGTTTTGCTCGTCCCCAGAGGCTCCGAGGTGCACAGAACACGGTGGCAGCTGCTGAAAAGAAGGGCAGCGGTGAGTTTGTCGACAAGCAAGAACATAGGCAGCTGACTGTGCTTTGGAAGGAGCAGCTGCCTGCTTTTTTCAATTGCCTTCACAGCGCCCAGAAGCCCGGTGCTCTGCTGCTTTGTTTTTCGCAGTCAGTCAATTGCACACTAGTGAAGCTGAGCCAGGCTCTTCAGCTTTGCTGCTTTTGAACATCTGTGCTCCACTTATGCTCTGTGACATCTCTTGAGGTTGTTTGCCTCGGCCAGGCTGGAAAGTGCCCGCTAGTACCTAGAGCTGGGCAGGAGAGGGCAGAGAGCACTTCCATCTGACAGCAGGTTGCAGATTGCCCCGGAAAGAGCCGTGTCCTTGGAATGTGCAGCAAATCCTCTTTCTTTTAAAACCGCGGTTAGTGTGCAGTGCAGGTACGCTCTCCCCTTTGCCAAATGGAGTGGGAAAGCTTTTCGCTAAGATAGAGACGACTAGAGAAGCAGAAGCGCGGCTCCGGAGCTATCCGGAGGGAAGTGCCGGTTCCTGGCGTCTTTCGGCAGAAGCGGCGCTTTGCCGCGCTCCGCTGCCGATCTACTGAGCTGTGCGCGAACTAGCCGCTTCTTCGCCTCCGAGAGGCAGAGATCGCGGTTGCTTGGAAGAGGCGAAGAACGAAGCCGCAATGAAGCGGGCTTGTGTGCGAAGCCTTCAGACTGCTGGAGGACGGTGGCTGCCGCTCTCCTGCCTGTTGAATTCACTCTCGGCAAGCGAATGGAAAGCGTTCCAGGACAACTTGCCTGGGTTTTCACTTCGTCCTGATGCGTCCCACCTTGGCAAGTCTTGCTCGTCCCCAGAGGCTCCGAGATGCACAGAACACGGTGGCAGCTGCTGAAAAGAAGGGCAGCGGTGAGTTTGTCGACAAGCAAGAACATAGGCAGCTGACTGTGTTTGTGAAGGAGCAGCTGCCTGGTTTTTGCAATTGCCTTCACAGTGCCCAGAAGCCCGGTGCTCTGCTCTTTGTTTTTTGCAGTCAGTGAATTGCACACTAGCGAAGCTGAGCCAGGCTCTTCAGCTTTAGTGCTTTTGAGCATCTGTGCTCCACTTATGCTCTGTGACATTTCTCGAGGTTGTTTGCCTCGCCCAGGCTGGAAAGTGCCCGCTAGTACATAGAGCTGGGCAGGAGAGGGCAGAGAGCACTTCCATCTGACAGCAGGTTGCAGATTGCCTCGGAAAGAGCCGTGTCCTTGGAATGTGCAGCAAATCCTCTTTCTTTGCAAACCGCGGTTAGTGTGCAGTGCAGGTACACTCTCCCCTTGCCAAATGGAGTGGGAAAGCTTTTCGCTAAGATACAGACGACTAGAGAAACAGAAGCGCGGCTCCGGAGCTATCCGGAGGGATGTGCCGGTTCCAGGTGTCTTTCGGCAGAAGCGGCGTTCCAGAGCGCTCCGCTGCCGCTCTACTGAGCTGTGCGCGAACTAGCCGCTTCTTCGCCTCCGAGAGGCAGAGATCGCGGTTGCTTGGAAGAGGCGAAGAACGAAGCCGCAAAGAAGCGGGCTTGTGTACGAAGCCTTCCGACTGCTGGAGGACGGTGGCTGCCGCTCTCCTGCCTCTTGAATTCGCACTCGGCAAGCGAATAAAAAGCGTTCCAGGACAACATGCCTGGGTTTTCACTTCGTCCTTATGCGTCCCACCTTGGCAATTCTTGCTCGTCCCCAGAGGCTCCGAGATGCACAGAACACGGTGGCAGCTGCTTAAAAGAAGGGCAGCGGTGAGTGTGTCGAGAAGCAAGAACATAGGCAGCTGACTGTGCTTTGGAAGGAGCAGCTGCCTGGTTTTGGCAATTGCCTTCACAGCGCCCAGAAGCCCGGTGCTCTGCTGCTTTGTTTTTCGCAGCCAGTCAATTGCACACTAGTGAAGCTGAGCCAGGCTCTTCAGCTTTGCTGCTTTTGAGCATCTGTGCTCCACTTATGCTCTGTGACATCTCTCGAGGTTATTTGCCTCGGCCAGGCTGGAAAGTGCCCGCTAGTACATAGAGCTGGGCAGGAGAGGGCAGAGAGCACTTCCATCTGACAGCAGGTTGCAGATTGCCTCGGAAAGAGCCGTGTCCTTGTAATGTGCAGCAAATCCTGTTTCTTTTCAAACCGCGGTTAGTGTGCTGTGCAGGTACACTTTCCCCTTGCCAAATGGAGTGGGAAAGCTTTTCGCTAAGATAGAGACGACTAGAGAAGCAGAAGCGCGGCTCCGGAGCTATCCGGAGGAATGTGCTGGTTCCCGGTGTCTTTCGTCAGAAGCGGCGCTTTGCCGCGCTCCGCTGCCGATCTACTGAGCTGTGCGCGAACTAGCCGCTTCTTCGCCTCCGAGAGGCAGAGATCGCGGTTGCTTGGAAGAGGCGAAGAACGAAGCCGCAAAGAAGCGGGCTTGTGTGCGAAGCCTTCCGACTGCTGGAGGACGGTGGCTGCCGCTCTCCTGCCTGTTGAATTCGCTCTCGGCAAGCGAATAAAAAGCGTTCCAGGACAACTTGCCTGGGTTTTTACTTCGTCCTGATGCGTCCCACCTTGGCAAGTTTTGCTCGTCCCCAGAGGCTCCGAGGTGCACAGAACACGGTGGCAGCTGCTGAAAAGAAGGGCAGCGGTGAGTTTGTCGACAAGCAAGAACATAGGCAGCTGACTGTGCTTTGGAAGGAGCAGCTGCCTGCTTTTTTCAATTGCCTTCACAGCGCCCAGAAGCCCGGTGCTCTGCTGCTTTGTTTTTCGCAGTCAGTCAATTGCACACTAGTGAAGCTGAGCCAGGCTCTTCAGCTTTGCTGCTTTTGAGCATCTGTGCTCCACTTATGCTCTGTGACATCTCTCGAGGTTGTTTGCCTCGGCCAGGCTGGAAAGTGCCCGCTAGTACATAGAGCTGGGCAGGAGAGGGCAGAGAGCACTTCCATCTGACAGCAGGTTGCAGATTGCCCCGGAAAGAGCCGTGTCCTTGGAATGTGCAGCAAATCCTCTTTCTTTGCAAACCGCGGTTAGTGTGCAGTGCAGGTACACTCTCCCCTTGCCAAATGGAGTGGGAAAGCTTTTCGCTAAGATACAGACGACTAGAGAAACAGAAGCGCGGCTCCGGAGCTATCCGGAGGGATGTGCCGGTTCCAGGTGTCTTTCGGCAGAAGCGGCGTTCCAGAGCGCTCCGCTGCCGCTCTACTGAGCTGTGCGCGAACTAGCCGCTTCTTCGCCTCCGAGAGGCAGAGATCGCGGTTGCTTGGAAGAGGCGAAGAACGAAGCCGCAAAGAAGCGGGCTTGTGTACGAAGCCTTCCGACTGCTGGAGGACGGTGGCTGCCGCTCTCCTGCCTCTTGAATTCGCACTCGGCAAGCGAATAAAAAGCGTTCCAGGACAACATGCCTGGGTTTTCACTTCGTCCTTATGCGTCCCACCTTGGCAATTCTTGCTCGTCCCCAGAGGCTCCGAGATGCACAGAACACGGTGGCAGCTGCTTAAAAGAAGGGCAGCGGTGAGTGTGTCGAGAAGCAAGAACATAGGCAGCTGACTGTGCTTTGGAAGGAGCAGCTGCCTGGTTTTGGCAATTGCCTTCACAGCGCCCAGAAGCCCGGTGCTCTGCTGCTTTGTTTTTCGCAGCCAGTCAATTGCACACTAGTGAAGCTGAGCCAGGCTCTTCAGCTTTGCTGCTTTTGAGCATCTGTGCTCCACTTATGCTCTGTGACATCTCTCGAGGTTATTTGCCTCGGCCAGGCTGGAAAGTGCCCGCTAGTACATAGAGCTGGGCAGGAGAGGGCAGAGAGCACTTCCATCTGACAGCAGGTTGCAGATTGCCTCGGAAAGAGCCGTGTCCTTGTAATGTGCAGCAAATCCTGTTTCTTTTCAAACCGCGGTTAGTGTGCTGTGCAGGTACACTTTCCCCTTGCCAAATGGAGTGGGAAAGCTTTTCGCTAAGATAGAGACGACTAGAGAAGCAGAAGCGCGGCTCCGGAGCTATCCGGAGGAATGTGCTGGTTCCCGGTGTCTTTCGTCAGAAGCGGCGCTTTGCCGCGCTCCGCTGCCGATCTACTGAGCTGTGCGCGAACTAGCCGCTTCTTCGCCTCCGAGAGGCAGAGATCGCGGTTGCTTGGAAGAGGCGAAGAACGAAGCCGCAAAGAAGCGGGCTTGTGTGCGAAGCCTTCCGACTGCTGGAGGACGGTGGCTGCCGCTCTCCTGCCTGTTGAATTCGCTCTCGGCAAGCGAATAAAAAGCGTTCCAGGACAACTTGCCTGGGTTTTTACTTCGTCCTGATGCGTCCCACCTTGGCAAGTTTTGCTCGTCCCCAGAGGCTCCGAGGTGCACAGAACACGGTGGCAGCTGCTGAAAAGAAGGGCAGCGGTGAGTTTGTCGACAAGCAAGAACATAGGCAGCTGACTGTGCTTTGGAAGGAGCAGCTGCCTGCTTTTTTCAATTGCCTTCACAGCGCCCAGAAGCCCGGTGCTCTGCTGCTTTGTTTTTCGCAGTCAGTCAATTGCACACTAGTGAAGCTGAGCCAGGCTCTTCAGCTTTGCTGCTTTTGAGCATCTGTGCTCCACTTATGCTCTGTGACATCTCTCGAGGTTGTTTGCCTCGGCCAGGCTGGAAAGTGCCCGCTAGTACATAGAGCTGGGCAGGAGAGGGCAGAGAGCACTTCCATCTGACAGCAGGTTGCAGATTGCCCCGGAAAGAGCCGTGTCCTTGGAATGTGCAGCAAATCCTCTTTCTTTTAAAACCGCGGTTAGTGTGCAGTGCAGGTACACTCTCCCCTTGCCAAATGGAGTGGGAAAGCTTTTCGCTAAGATAGAGATGACAAGAGAAGCAGAAGCGCGGATCCGGAGCTATCCGGAGGGAATTCTGGTTGTTGGCGTCTTTCGGCAGAAGCGGCGCTCCAGAGCGCTCCGCTGCCGCTCTACTGAGCTGTGCGCAAACTAGCCGCTTCTTCGCCTCCGAGAGGCAGAGATCGCGGTTGCTTGGAAGAGGCGAAGAACGAAGCCGCAATGAAGCGGGCTTGTGTGCGAAGCCTTCAGACTGCTGGAGGACGGTGGCTGCCGCTCTCCTGCCTTTTGAATTCACTCTCGGCAAGCGAATGGAAAGCGTTCCAGGACAACTTGCCTGGGTTTTCACTTCGTCCTGATGCGTCCCACCTTGGCAAGTCTTTCTCGTCCCCAGAGGCTCCGAGATGCACAGAACATGGTGGCAGCTGCTGAAAAGAAGGGCAGCGGTGAGTTTGTCGACAAGCAAGAACATAGGCAGCTGACTGTGCTTTGGAAGGAGCAGCTGCCTGCTTTTGGCAATTGCCTTCACAGCGCCCAGAAGCCCGGTGCTCTGCTGCTTTGTTTTTCGCAGTCAGTCAATTGCACACTAGTGAAGCTGAGCCAGGCTCTTCAGCTTTGCTGCTTTTGAGCATCTGTGCTCCACTTATGCTCTGTGACATCTCTCGAGGTTGTTTGCCTCGCCCAGGCTGGAAAGTGCCCGCTAGTACCTAGAGCTGGGCAGGAGAGGGCAGAGAGCAC
This sequence comes from Anomalospiza imberbis, assembly GCF_031753505.1. Taxonomy (NCBI): domain Eukaryota; kingdom Metazoa; phylum Chordata; class Aves; order Passeriformes; family Viduidae; genus Anomalospiza; species Anomalospiza imberbis. Next base: position 14,401 of record NW_027099818.1, on the reverse strand, counting down.
TTCCATCTGACAGCAGGTTGCAGATTGCCCCGGAAAGAGCCGTGTCCTTGGAATGTGCAGCAAATCCTCTTTCTTTTAAAACCGCGGTTAGTGTGCAGTGCAGGTACGCTCTCCCCTTGCCAAATGGAGTGGGAAAGCTTTTCGCTAAGATACAGACGACTAGAGAAGCAGAAGCGCGGCTCCGGAGCTATCCGGAGGGAAGTGCTGGTTGTTGGCGTCTTTCGGCAGAAGCGGCGCTCCAGAGCGCTCCGCTGCCGCTCTACTGAGCTGTGCGCGAACTAGCCGCTTCTTCGCCTCCGAGAGGCAGAGATCGCGGTTGCTTGGAAGAGGCGAAGAACGAAGCCGCAAAGAAGCGGGCTTGTGTGCGAAGCCTTCCGACTGCTGGAGGACGGTGGCTGCCGCTCTCCTGCCTGTTGAATTCACTCTCGGCAAGCGAATAAAAAGCGTTCCAGGACAACTTGCCTGGGTTTTCACTTCGTACTGATGCGTCCCACCTTGGCAATTCTTGCTCGTTCCCAGAGGCTCCGAGATGCACAGAACACGGTGGCAGCTGCTGAAAAGAAGGGCAGCGGTGAGTTTGTCGACAAGCAAGAACATAGGCAGCTGACTGTGCTTGGGAAGGAGCAGCTGCCTGCTTTTGGCAATTGCCTTCACAGCGCCCAGAAGCCCGGTGCTCTGCTGCTTTGTTTTTCGCAGCCAGTCAATTGCACACTAGTGAAGCTGAGCCAGGCTCTTCAGCTTTGCTGCTTTTCAGAATCTGTGCTCCACTTATGCTCTGTGACATTTCTCGAGGTTGTTTGCCTCGGCCAGGCTGGAAAGTTCCCGCTAGTACATAGAGCTGGGCAGGAGAGGGCAGAAAGCCCTTCCATCTGACAGCAGGTTGCAGACTGCCTCGGAAAGAGCCGTGTCCTTGGAATGTGCAGCAAATCCTATTTCTTTGAAAACCGCGGTTAGTGTGCAGTGCAGGTACACTCTCCCCTTGCCAAATGGAGTGGGAAAGCTTTTCGCTAAGATAGAGATGACAAGAGAAGCAGAAGCGCGGATCCGGAGCTATCCGGAGGGAAGTGCTGGTTGTTGGCGTCTTTCGGCAGAAGCGGCGCTCCAGAGCGCTCCGCTGCCGCTCTACTGAGCTGTGCGCAAACTAGCCGCTTCTTCGCCTCCGAGAGGCAGAGATCGCGGTTGCTTGGAAGAGGCGAAGAACGAAGCCGCAATGAAGCGGGCTTGTGTGCGAAGCCTTCAGACTGCTGGAGGACGGTGGCTGCCGCTCTCCTGCCTGTTGAATTCACTCTCGGCAAGCGAATGGAAAGCGTTCCAGGACAACTTGCCTGGGTTTTCACTTCGTCCTGATGCGTCCCACCTTGGCAAGTCTTTCTCGTCCCCAGAGGCTCCGAGATGCACAGAACATGGTGGCAGCTGCTGAAAAGAAGGGCAGCGGTGAGTTTGTCGACAAGCAAGAACATAGGCAGCTGACTGTGCTTTGGAAGGAGCAGCTGCCTGCTTTTAGCAATTGCCTTCACAGCGCCCAGAAGCCCGGTGCTCTGCTGCTTTGTTTTTCGCAGTCAGTCAATTGCACACTAGTGAAGCTGAGCCAGGCTCTTCAGCTTTGCTGCTTTTGAGCATCTGTGCTCCACTTATGCTCTGTGACATCTCTCGAGGTTGTTTGCCTCGCCCAGGCTGGAAAGTGCCCGCTAGTACCTAGAGCTGGGCAGGAGAGGGCAGAGAGCACTTCCATCTGACAGCATGTTGCAGATTGCCCCGGAAAGAGCCGTGTCTTTGGAATGTGCAGCAAATCCTCTTTCTTTGCAAACCGCGGTTAGTGTGCAGTGCAGGTACGCTCTCCCCTTGCCAAATGGAGTGGGAAAGCTTTTCGCTAAGATACAGACGACTAGAGAAGCAGAAGCGTGGCTCCGGAGGTATCCGGAGGGAAGTGCCGGTTGCCGGCGTCTTTCGGCAGAAGCGGCGCCCTGGAGAGCTCTGCTGCCGCTCTACTGAGCTGTGCGCGAACTAGCCGCATCTTCGCCTCCGAGAGGCGGAGATCGCGATTGCTTGGAAGAGGCGAAGAACGAAGCCGCAAAGAAGCAGGCTTGTGTGCGATGCCTTCCGACTGCTGGAGGACGGTGGCTGCCGCTCTCCTGCCTGTTGAATTCACTTTCGGCAAGCGAATGGAAAGCGTTCCAGGACAACTTGCCTGGGTTTTTACTTGGTCCTGATGCGTCCCACCTTGGCAAGTCTTGCTCGTCCCCAGAGGCTCCGAGATGCACAGAAGACGGTGGCAGCTGCTGAAAAGAAGGGCAGCGGTGAGTTTTTGACAAGCAAGAATATAGGCAGCTGACTGTGCTTGGGAAGGAGCAGCTGCCTGCTTTTGGCAATTACCTTCACAGCGCCCAGAAGCCTGGTGCTCTGCTGCTTTGTTTTTCGCAGTCAGTCAATTGCACACTAGTGAAGCTGAGCCAGGCTGTTCAGCTTTGCTGCTTTTTAGCATCTGTGCTCCACTTATGCTCTGTGACATTTCTCGACGTTGTTTGCCTCGCCCAGGCTGGAAAGTGCCCGCTAGTACCTAGAGCTGGGCAGGAGAGGGCAGAGAGCACTTCCATCTGACAGCAGGTTGCAGATTGCCTCGGAAAGAGCCGTGTCCTTGGAATGTGCAGCAAATCCTCTTTCTTTTCAAACCGCGGTTAGTGTGCAGTGCAGGTACACTCTCCCCTTGCGAAATGGAGTGGGAAAGCTTTTCGCTAAGATAGAGACGACTAGAGAAGCAGAAGCGCGGCTCCGGAGCTATCCGGAGGGAAGTGCCGGTTCCCGGCGTCTTTCGGCAGAAGCGGCGCTCCGGAGCGCTCCACTGCCGCTCTACTGAGCTGTGCGCGAACTAGCCGCTTCTTCGCCTCCGAGAGGCAGAGATCGCGGTTGCTTGGAAGAGGCGAAGAACGAAGCCGCAAAGAAGCGGGCTTGTGTGCGAAGCCTTCCGACTGCTGGAGGACGGTGGCTGCCGCTCTCCTGCCTGTTGAATTCACTCTCGGCAAGCGAATGGAAAGCGTTCCAGGACAACTTGCCTGGGTTTTCACTTCGTCCTGATGCGTCCCACCTTGGCAATTCTTGCTCGTCCCCAGAGGCTCCGAGATGCACAGAAGACGGTGGCAGCTGCTGAAAAGAAGGGCAGCGGTGAGTTTGTCGACAAGCAAGAACATAGGCAGCTGACTGTGCTTAGGAAGGAGCAGCTGCCTGGTTGTGGCAATTGCCTTCACAGCGCCCAGAAGCCCGGTGCTCTGCTCTTTGTTTTTTGCAGTCAGTGAATTGCACACTAGTGAAGCTGAGCCAGGCTCTTCAGCTTTGCTGCTTTTGAGCATCTGTGCTCCACTTATGCTCTGTGACATCTCTCGAGGTTGTTTGCCTCGGCCAGGCTGGAAAGTGCCCGCTAGTACCTAGAGCTGGGCAGGAGAGGGCAGAGAGCACTTCCATCTGACAGCAGGTTGCAGATTGCCTCGGAAAGAGCCGTGTCCTTGGAATGTGCAGCAAATCCTATTTCTTTGAAAACCGCGGTTAGTGTGCAGTGCAGGTACACTCTCCCCTTGCCAAATGGAGTGGGAAAGCTTTTCGCTAAGATAGAGATGACAAGAGAAGCAGAAGCGCGGATCCGGAGCTATCCGGAGGGAAGTGCCGGTTCCCGGCGTCTTTCGGCAGAAGCGGCGCTCCAGAGCGCTCCGCTGCCGCTCTACTGAGCTGTGCGCAAACTAGCCGCTTCTTCGCTTAAGAGAGGCAGAGATCGCGGTTGCTTGGAAGAGGCGAAGAACGAAGCCGCAATGAAGCGGGCTTGTGTGCGAAGCCTTCAGACTGCTGGAGGACGGTGGCTGCCCCTCTCCTGCCTGTTGAATTCACTCTCGGCAAGCGAACGGAAAGCGTTCCAGGACAACTTGCCTGGGTTTTCACTTCGTCCTTATGCGTCCCACCTTGGCAAGTCTTGCTCGTCCCCAGAGGCTCCGAGATGCACAGAAGACGGTGGCAGCTGCTGAAAAGAAGGGCAGCGGTGAGTTTGTCGACAAGCAAGAACATAGGCAGCTGAGTGTGCTTTGAAAGGAGCAGCTGCCTGGTTTTGGCAATTGCCTTCACAGCGCCCAGAAGCCCGGTGCTCTGCTGCTTTGTTTTTCGCAGTCAGTGAATTGCACACTAGTGAAGCTGAGCCAGGCTCTTCAGCTTTAGTGCTTTTGAGCATCTGTGCTCCACTTATGCTCTGTGACATCTCTCGAGGTTATTTGCCTCGGCCAGGCTGGAAAGTGCCCGCTAGTACATAGAGCTGGGCAGGAGAGGGCAGAGAGCACTTCCATCTGACAGCAGGTTGCAGATTGCCTCGGAAAGAGCCGTGTCCTTGTAATGTGCAGCAAATCCTGTTTCTTTTCAAACCGCGGTTAGTGTGCTGTGCAGGTACACTTTCCCCTTGCCAAATGGAGTGGGAAAGCTTTTCGCTAAGATAGAGACGACTAGAGAAGCAGAAGCGCGGCTCCGGAGCTATCCGGAGGAATGTGCTGGTTCCCGGTGTCTTTCGTCAGAAGCGGCGCTTTGCCGCGCTCCGCTGCCGATCTACTGAGCTGTGCGCGAACTAGCCGCTTCTTCGCCTCCGAGAGGCAGAGATCGCGGTTGCTTGGAAGAGGCGAAGAACGAAGCCGCAAAGAAGCGGGCTTGTGTGCGAAGCCTTCCGACTGCTGGAGGACGGTGGCTGCCGCTCTCCTGCCTGTTGAATTCGCTCTCGGCAAGCGAATAAAAAGCGTTCCAGGACAACTTGCCTGGGTTTTTACTTCGTCCTGATGCGTCCCACCTTGGCAAGTTTTGCTCGTCCCCAGAGGCTCCGAGGTGCACAGAACACGGTGGCAGCTGCTGAAAAGAAGGGCAGCGGTGAGTTTGTCGACAAGCAAGAACATAGGCAGCTGACTGTGCTTTGGAAGGAGCAGCTGCCTGCTTTTTTCAATTGCCTTCACAGCGCCCAGAAGCCCGGTGCTCTGCTGCTTTGTTTTTCGCAGTCAGTCAATTGCACACTAGTGAAGCTGAGCCAGGCTCTTCAGCTTTGCTGCTTTTGAGCATCTGTGCTCCACTTATGCTCTGTGACATCTCTCGAGGTTGTTTGCCTCGGCCAGGCTGGAAAGTGCCCGCTAGTACATAGAGCTGGGCAGGAGAGGGCAGAGAGCACTTCCATCTGACAGCAGGTTGCAGATTGCCCCGGAAAGAGCCGTGTCCTTGGAATGTGCAGCAAATCCTCTTTCTTTTAAAACCGCGGTTAGTGTGCAGTGCAGGTACGCTCTCCCCTTGCCAAACGGAGTGGGAAAGCTTTTCGCTAAGATAGAGACGACTAGAGAAGCAGAAGCGCGGCTCCGGAGGTATCCGGAGGGAAGTGCCGGTTCCTGGCGTCTTTCGGCAGAAGCGGCGCTTTGCCGCGCTCCGCTGCCGATCTACTGAGCTGTGCACGAACTAGCCGCTTCTTCGCCTCCGAGAGGCAGAGATCGCGGTTGCTTGGAAGAGGCGAAGAACGAAGCCGCAAAGAAGCGGGCTTGTGTGTGAAACCTTCAGACTGCTGGAGGACGGTGGCTGCCGCTCTCCTGCCTGCTGAATTCACTCTCGGCAAGCGAATGGAAAGCGTTCCAGGACAACTTGCCTGGGTTTTCACTTCGTTCTGATGCGTCCCACCTTGGCAATTCTTGCTCGTTCCCAGAGGCTCCGAGATGCACAGAACATGGTGGCAGCTGCTGAAAAGAAGGGCAGCGGTGAGTTTGTCGACAAGCAAGAACATAAGCAGCTGACTGTGCTTGGGAAGGAGCAGCTGCCTGCTTTTGGCAATTGCCTTCACAGCGCCTAGAAGCCCGGTGCTCTGCTGCTCTGTTTTTCGCAGTCAATGAATTGCACACTAGTGAAGCTGAGCCAGGCTCTTCAGCTTTGCTGCTTTTGAGCATCTGTGCTCCACTTATGCTCTGTGACATCTCTCGAGGTTGTTTGCCTCGCCCAAGCTGGAAAGTGCCCGCTAGTACCTAGAGCTGGGCAGGAGAGGGCAGAGAGCACTTCCATCTGACAGCAGGTTGCAGATTGCCCCGGAAAGAGCCGTGTCCTTGGAATGTGCAGCAAATCCTCTTTCTTTTAAAACCGCGGTTAGTGTGCAGTGCAGGTACGCTCTCCCCTTGCCAAATGGAGTGGGAAAGCTTTTCGCTAAGATACAGACGACTAGAGAAGCAGAAGCGCGGCTCCGGAGCTATCCGGAGGGAAGTGCTGGTTGTTGGCGTCTTTCGGCAGAAGCGGCGCTCCAGAGCGCTCCGCTGCCGCTCTACTGAGCTGTGCGCGAACTAGCCGCTTCTTCGCCTCCGAGAGGCAGAGATCGCGGTTTGCTTGGAAGAGGCGAAGAACGAAGCCGCAAAGAAGCGGGCTTGTGTGCGAAGCCTTCCGACTGCTGGAGGACGGTGGCTGCCGCTCTCCTGCCTGTTGAATTCACTCTCGGCAAGCGAATAAAAAGCGTTCCAGGACAACTTGCCTGGGTTTTCACTTCGTACTGATGCGTCCCACCTTGGCAATTCTTGCTCGTTCCCAGAGGCTCCGAGATGCACAGAACACGGTGGCAGCTGCTGAAAAGAAGGGCAGCGGTGAGTTTGTCGACAAGCAAGAACATAGGCAGCTGACTGTGCTTGGGAAGGAGCAGCTGCCTGCTTTTGGCAATTGCCTTCACAGCGCCCAGAAGCCCGGTGCTCTGCTGCTTTGTTTTTCGCAGCCAGTCAATTGCACACTAGTGAAGCTGAGCCAGGCTCTTCAGCTTTGCTGCTTTTCAGAATCTGTGCTCCACTTATGCTCTGTGACATTTCTCGAGGTTGTTTGCCTCGGCCAGGCTGGAAAGTTCCCGCTAGTACATAGAGCTGGGCAGGAGAGGGCAGAAAGCCCTTCCATCTGACAGCAGGTTGCAGACTGCCTCGGAAAGAGCCGTGTCCTTGGAATGTGCAGCAAATCCTATTTCTTTGAAAACCGCGGTTAGTGTGCAGTGCAGGTACACTCTCCCCTTGCCAAATGGAGTGGGAAAGCTTTTCGCTAAGATAGAGATGACAAGAGAAGCAGAAGCGCGGATCCGGAGCTATCCGGAGGGAAGTGCTGGTTGTTGGCGTCTTTCGGCAGAAGCGGCGCTCCAGAGCGCTCCGCTGCCGCTCTACTGAGCTGTGCGCAAACTAGCCGCTTCTTCGCCTCCGAGAGGCAGAGATCGCGGTTGCTTGGAAGAGGCGAAGAACGAAGCCGCAATGAAGCGGGCTTGTGTGCGAAGCCTTCAGACTGCTGGAGGACGGTGGCTGCCGCTCTCCTGCCTTTTGAATTCACTCTCGGCAAGCGAATGGAAAGCGTTCCAGGACAACTTGCCTGGGTTTTCACTTCGTCCTGATGCGTCCCACCTTGGCAAGTCTTTCTCGTCCCCAGAGGCTCCGAGATGCACAGAACATGGTGGCAGCTGCTGAAAAGAAGGGCAGCGGTGAGTTTGTCGACAAGCAAGAACATAGGCAGCTGACTGTGCTTTGGAAGGAGCAGCTGCCTGCTTTTGGCAATTGCCTTCACAGCGCCCAGAAGCCCGGTGCTCTGCTGCTTTGTTTTTCGCAGTCAGTCAATTGCACACTAGTGAAGCTGAGCCAGGCTCTTCAGCTTTGCTGCTTTTGAGCATCTGTGCTCCACTTATGCTCTGTGACATCTCTCGAGGTTGTTTGCCTCGCCAGGCTGGAAAGTGCCCGCTAGTACCTAGAGCTGGGCAGGAGAGGGCAGAGAGCACTTCCATCTGACAGCAGGTTGCAGATTGCCTCGGAAAGAGACGTGTCCTTGGAATGTGCAGCAAATCCTCTTTCTTTTCAAACCGCGGTTAATGTGCAGTGCAGGTACACTCTCCCCTTGCCAAATGGAGTGGGAAAGCTTTTTGCTAAGATAGAGACGACTAGAGAAGCAGAAGCGTGGCTCCGGAGGTATCCGGAGGGAAGTGCCGGTTGCCGGCGTCTTTCGGCAGAAGCGGCGCCCTGGAGTGCTCTGCTGCCGCTCTACTGAGCTGTGTGCGAACTAGCCGCATCTTCGCCTCCAAGAGGCGGAGATCGCGATTGCTTGGAAGAGGCGAAGAACGAAGCCGCAAAGAAGCGGGCTTGTGTGCGAAGCCTTCCGACTGCTGGAGGACGGTGGCTGCCGCTCTCCTGCCTGTTGAATTCACTCTCGGCAAGCGAATGGAAAGCGTTCCAGGACAACTTGCCTGGGTTTTTACTTGGTCCTGATGCGTCCAACCTTGGCAAGTCTTGCTCGTCCCCAGAGGCTCCGAGATGCACAGAAGACGGTGGCAAGCTGCTGAAAAGAAGGGCAGCGGTGAGTTTTTGACAAGCAAGAATATAGGCAGCTGACTGTGCTTGGGAAGGAGCAGCTGCCTGCTTTTGGCAATTACCTTCACAGCGCCCAATAGCCCGGTGCTCTGCTGCTTTGTTTTTCGCAGTCAGTCAATTGCACACTAGTGAAGCTGAGCCAGGCTCTTCAGCTTTGCTGCTTTTTAGCATCTGTGCTCCACTTATGCTCTGTGACATCTCTCGAGGTTCTTTGCCTCGCCCAGGCTGGAAAGTGCCCGCTAGTACATAGAGCTGGGCAGGAGAGGGCAGAGAGCACTTCCATCTGACAGCAGGTTGCAGATTGCCTCGGAAAGAGCCGTGTCCTTGGAATGTGCAGCAACTCCTATTTCTTTTCAAACCGCGGTTAGTGTGCAGTGCAGGTACACTCTCCCCTTGCCAAATGGAGTGGGAAAGCTTTTCACTAAGATAGAGACGACTAGAGAAGCAGAAGCGCGGCTCCGGAGCTATCCGGAGGGAAGTGCCTGTTGTTGGCGTCTTTCGGCAGAAGCGGCGCTCCAGAGCGCTCCGCTGCCGCTCTACTGAGCTGAGCGCAAACTAGCCGCTTCTTCGCCTCCGAGAAGCAGAGATCGCGGTTGCTTGGAAGAGGGGAAGAACGAAGCCGCAAAGAAGCGGGCTTGTGTACGAAGCCTTCCGACTGCTGGAGGACGGTGGCTGCCGCTCTCCTGCCTGTTGAATTCACTCTCGGCAAGCGAATGGAAAGCGTTCCAGGACAACGTGCCTGGGTTTTTACTTGGTCCTGATGCGTCCCACCTTGGCAAGTCTTGCTCGTCCCCAGAGGCTCCGAGATGCACAGAAGATGGTGGCAGCTGCGGAAAAGAAGGGCAGCGGTGAGTTTGTCGACAAGCAAGAACATAGGCAGCTGACTGTGCTTGGGAAGGAGCAGCTGCCTGGTTTTGGCAATTGCCTTCACAGCGCCCAGAAGCCCGGTGCTCTGCTCTTTGTTTTTTGCAGTCAGTGAATTGCACACTAGTGAAGCTGAGCCAGGCTCTTCAGCTTTGCTGCTTTTGAGCATCTGTGCTCCACTTATGCTCTGTGACATCTCTCGAGGTTGTTTGCCTCGGCCAGGCTGGAAAGTGCCCGCTAGTACCTAGAGCTGAGCAGGAGAGGGCAGAGAGCACTTCCATCTGACAGCAGGTTGCAGATTGCCTCGGAAAGAGCCGTGTCCTTGGAATGTGCAGCAAATCCTATTTCTTTGAAAACCGCGGTTAGTGTGCAGTGCAGGTACACTCTCCCCTTGCCAAATGGAGTGGGAAAGCTTTTCGCTAAGATAGAGATGACAAGAGAAGCAGAAGCGCGGATCCGGAGCTATCCGGAGGGAAGTGCCGGTTCCCGGCGTCTTTCGGCAGAAGTGGCGCTCCAGAGCGCTCCGCTGCCGCTCTACTGAGCTGTGCGCAAACTAGCCGCTTCTTCGCTTAAGAGAGGCAGAGATCGCGGTTGCTTGGAAGAGGCGAAGAACGAAGCCGCAAAGAAGCGGGCTTGTGTACGAAGCCTTCCGACTGCTGGAGGACGGTGGCTGCCGCTCTCCTGCCTGTTGAATTCACTCTCGGCAAGCGAATGGAAAGCGTTCCAGGACAACGTGCCTGGGTTTTCACTTCGTCCTGATGCGTCCCACCTTGGCAAGTCTTGCTCGTCGCCAGAGGCTCCGAGATGCACAGAAGATGGTGGCAGCTGCGGAAAAGAAGGGCAGCGGTGAGTTTGTCGACAAGCAAGAACATAGGCAGCTGACTGTGCTTGGGAAGGAGCAGCTGCCTGGTTTTGGCAATTGCCTTCACAGCGCCCAGAAGCCCGGTGCTCTGCTCTTTGTTTTTTGCAGTCAGTGAATTGCACACTAGTGAAGCTGAGCCAGGCTCTTCAGCTTTGCTGCTTTTGAGCATCTGTGCTCCACTTATGCTCTGTGACATCTCTCGAGGTTGTTTGCTTCAGCCGGGCTGGAAAGTGCCCGCTAGTACCTAGAGCTGGGCAGGAGAGGGCAGAGAGCACTTCCATCTGACAGCAGGTTGCAGATGGCCTCGGAAAGAGCCGTGTCCTTGGAATGTGCAGCAAATCCTATTTCTTTGCAAACCGCGGCTAGTGTGCCGTGCAGGTACACTCTCCCCTTGCCAAATGGAGTGGGAAAGCTTTTCGCTAAGATAGAGACGACTAGAGAAGCAGAAGCGTGGCTCCGGAGGTATCCGGAGGGATGTGCCGGTTCCCGGCGTCTTTCGGCAGAAGCGGCGCTCCGGAGCGCTCCACTGCCGCTCTACTGAGCTGTGCACGAACTAGCCGCATCTTCGCCTCCGAGAGGCGGAGATCGCGATTGCTTGGAAGAGGCGAAGAACGAAGCTGCAATGAAGCGGGCTTGTGTGCGATGCCTTCAGACTGCTGGAGGACGGTGGCTGCCGCTCTCCTGCCTGTTGAATTCACTCTCGGCAAGCGATTGGAAAGCGTTCCAGGACAACTTGCCTGGGTTTTCACTTCGTCCTGATGCGTCCCACCTTGGCAAGTCTTGCTCGTCCCCAGAGGCTCCGAGATGCACAGAACATGGTGGCAGCTGCTGAAAAGAAGGGCAGCGGTGAGTTTGTCAACAAGCAAGAACATAGGCAGCTGACTGTGCTTGGGAAGGAGCAGCTGCCTGCTTTTGTCAATTGCCTTCACAGCGCCCAGAAGCCCGGTGCTCTGCTTCTTTGTTTTTCGCAGTCAGTGAATTGCACACTAGTGAAGCTGAGCCAGGCTCTTCAGCTTTGCTGCTTTTGAGCATCTGTGCTCCACTTATGCTCTGTGACATCTCTCGAGGTTGTTTGCTTCAGCCGGGCTGGAAAGTGCCCGCTAGTACCTAGAGCTGGGCAGGAGAGGGCAGAGAGCACTTCCATCTGACAGCAGGTTGCAGATGGCCTCGGAAAGAGCCGTGTCCTTGGAATGTGCAGCAAATCCTATTTCTTTGCAAACCGCGGCTAGTGTGCCGTGCAGGTACACTCTCCCCTTGCCAAATGGAGTGGGAAAGCTTTTCGCTAAGATAGAGACGACTAGAGAAGCAGAAGCGTGGCTCCGGAGGTATCCGGAGGGATGTGCCGGTTCCCGGCGTCTTTCGGCAGAAGCGGCGCTCCGGAGCGCTCCACTGCCGCTCTACTGAGCTGTGCACGAACTAGCCGCATCTTCGCCTCCGAGAGGCGGAGATCGCGATTGCTTGGAAGAGGCGAAGAACGAAGCTGCAATGAAGCGGGCTTGTGTGCGATGCCTTCAGACTGCTGGAGGACGGTGGCTGCCGCTCTCCTGCCTGTTGAATTCACTCTCGGCAAGCGATTGGAAAGCGTTCCAGGACAACTTGCCTGGGTTTTCACTTCGTCCTGATGCGTCCCACCTTGGCAAGTCTTGCTCGTCCCCAGAGGCTCCGAGATGCACAGAACATGGTGGCAGCTGCTGAAAAGAAGGGCAGCGGTGAGTTTGTCAACAAGCAAGAACATAGGCAGCTGACTGTGCTTGGGAAGGAGCAGCTGCCTGCTTTTGGCAATTGCCTTCACAGCGCCCAGAAGCCCGGTGCTCTGCTGCTTTGTTTTTCGCAGCCAGTCAATTGCACACTAGTGAAGCTGAGCCAGGCTCTTCAGCTTTGCTGCTTTTCAGTATCTGTGCTCCACTTATGCTCTGTGACATTTCTCGAGGTTGTTTGCCTCGGCCAGGCTGGAAAGTTCCCGCTAGTACATAGAGCTGGGCAGGAGAGGGCAGAAAGCCCTTCCATCTGACAGCAGGTTGCAGATTGCCTCGGAAAGAACCGTGTCCTTGGAATGTGCAGCAAATCCTATTTCTTTGCAAACCGCAGCTAGTGTGCAGTGCAGGTACACTCTCCCCTTGCCAAATGGAGTGGGAAAGTTTTTCGCTAAGATAGAGATGACTAGAGAAGCAGAAGCGCGGCTCCGGAGCTATCCGGAGGGAAGTGCCGGTTCCCGGCGTCTTTCGGCAGAAGCGGCGCTCCGGAGCGCTCCGCTGCCGCTCTACTGAGCTGTGCGTGAACTAGCCGCATCTTCGCCTCCGAGAGGCAGAGATCGCGGTTGCTTGGAAGAGGCGAAGAACGAAGCCGCAAAGAAGCGGGCTTGTGTGCGAAGCCTTCCGACTGCAAGAGGACGGTGGCTGCCGCTCTCCTGCCTGTTGAATTCACTCTCGGCAAGCGAATAAAAAGCGTTCCAGGACAACTTGCCTGGGTTTTCACTTCGTTCTGATGCGTCCCACCTTGGCAAGTCTTGCTCGTCCCCAGAGGCTCCGAGATGCACAGAACACGGTGGCAGCTGCTGAAAAGAAGGGCAGCGGTGAGTTTGTCGACAAGCAAGAACATAGGCAGCTGACTGTGCTTGGGAAGGAGCAGCTGCCTGGTTGTGGCAATTGCCTTCACAGCGCCCAGAAGCCCGGTGCTCTGCTGCTTTGTTTTTCGCAGTCAGTGAATTGCACACTAGTGAAGCTGAGCCAGGCTCTTCAGCTTTGCTGCTTTTTAGCATGTGTGCTCCACTTATGCTCTGTGACACCTCTCGAGGTTGTTTGCCTCGCCCAGGCTGGAAAGTGCCCGCTAGTACATAGAGCTGGGCAGGAGAGGGCAGAGAGCACTTCCATCTGACAGCAGGTTGCAGATTGCCTTGGAAAGAGCCGTGTTCTTGGAATGTGCAGCAAATCCTATTTCTTTGTAAACCGCGGTTAGTGTGCAGTGCAGGTACACTTTCCCCTTGCCAAATGGAGTGGGAAAGCTTTTCGCTAAGATAGAGACGACTAGAGAAGCAGAAGCGCGGCTCCGGAGCTATCCGGAGGGAAGTGCCGGTTGCCGGCGTCTTTCGGCAGAAGCGGCGCTCCAGAGCGCTCCGCTGCCGCTCTACTGAGCTGAGCGCAAACTAGCCGCTTCTTCGCCTCCGAGAAGCAGAGATCGCGGTTGCTTGGAAGAGGCGAAGAACGAAGCCGCAAAGAAGCGGGCTTGTGTACGAAGCCTTCCGACTGCTGGAGGACGGTGGCTGCCGCTCTCCTGCCTGTTGAATTCACTCTCGGCAAGCGAATGGAAAGCGTTCCAGGACAACTTGCCTGGGTTTTCACTTCGTCCTGATGCGTCCAACCTTGGCAAGTCTTGCTCGTCCCCAGAGGCTCCGAGATGCACAGAACATGGTGGCAGCTGCTGAAAAGAAGGGCAGCGGTGAGTTTGTCGACAAGCAAGAACATAGACAGCTGACTGTGCTTGGGAAGGAGCAGCTGCCTGGTTTTTGCAATTGCCTTCACAGCGCCCAGAAGCCCGGTGCTCTGCTCTTTGTTTTTTGCAGTCAGTGAATTGCACACTAGTGAAGCTGAGCCAGGCTCTTCAGCTTTGCTGCTTTTGAGCATCTGTGCTCCACTTATGCTCTGTGACATCTCTCCAGGTTGCTGGCCTCGCCCGGGCTTGAAAGCGCCCGCTAGTACATAGAGCTGGGCAGGAGAGGGCAGAGAGCACTTCCATCTGACAGCAGGTTGCAGATTGCCTCGGAAAGAACCGTGTCCTTGGAATGTGCAGCAAATCCTATTTCTTTGCAAGCCGCAGCTAGTGTGCAGTGCAGGTACACTCTCCCCTTGCCAAATGGAGTGGGAAAGCTTTTCGCTAAGATAGAGACGACTAGAGAAGCAGAAGCGCGGCTCCGGAGCTATCCGGAGGGAAGTGCCGGTTCCTGGCGTCTTTCGGCAGAAGCGGCGCTTTGCCGCGCTCCGCTGCTGATCTACTGAGCTGTGCGCGAATTAGCCGCTTCTTCGCCTCCGAGAGGCAGAGATCGCGGTTTGCTTGGAAGAGGGGAAGAACGAAGCCGCAATGAAGCGGGCTTGTGTGCGAAGCCTTCCGACTGCAGGAGGACGGTGGCTGCCCCTCTCCTGCCTGCTGAATTCACTCTCGGCAAGCGAATGGAAAGCGTTCCAGGACAACTTGCCTGGGTTTTCACTTCATCCTGATGCGTCCCACCTTGGCAAGTCTTGCTCGTCCCCAGAGGCTCCGAGATGCACAGAAGACGGTGGCAGCTGCTGAAAAGAAGGGCAGCGGTGAGTTTGTCGACAAGCAAGAACAT